>NW_028289697.1:0-17853 GCF_059628265.1 Tinamus guttatus | reverse complement strand
TGACTCCATACTAGCACCAACGGGCTGCTAAAGCGTTTCGCAGAAAACACCAAGGAACCTGTTTCTCACTCCAACCACAAAGCGTGCGCAGCACGAGTCTTGGCACAGCAGAACACTTCCCTTGGCATGCCCTTTGCAGCCTCACTCCAAACGGGGCTCTCCGCTTCATCCAGCCCCTGACTCCATACTAGCACCAACGGGCTGCTAAAGCGTTTCGCAGAAAACACCAAGGAACCTGTTTCTCACTCCAACCACAAAGCGTGCGCAGCACGAGTCTTGGCACAGCAGAACACTTCCCTTGGCATGCCCTTTGCAGCCTCACTCCAAACGGGGCTCTCCGCTTCATCCAGCCCCTGACTCCATACTAGCACCAACGGGCTGCTAAAGCGTTTCGCAGAAACACCAAGGAACCTGTTTCTCACTCCAAGCACAAAGCGTGCGCAGCACGAGTCTTGGCACAGCAGAACACTTCCCTTGGCATGCCCTTTGCAGCCTCACTCCAAACGGGGCTCTCCGCTTCATCCAGCCCCTGACTCCATACTAGCACCAAACGGGGTGCTAAAACATTTCGCAGAAAACACCAAGGAACCTGTTTCTCACTCCAACCACAAAGCGTGCGCAGCACGAGTCTTGGCACAGCAGAACACTTCCCTTGGCATGCGCTTTGCAGCCTCACTCCAAACGGGGCTCTCCGCTTCATCCAGCCCCTGACTCCATACTAGCACCAACGGGCTGCTAAAGCGTTTCGCAGAAAACACCAAGGAACCTGTTTCTCACTCCAACCACAAAGCGTGCGCAGCACGAGTCTTGGCACAGCAGAACACTTCCCTTGGCATGCCCTTTACAGCCTCACTCCAAACGGGGCTCTCCGCTTCATCCAGCCCCTGACTCCATACTAGCACCAACGGGCTGCTAAAGCGTTTCGCAGAAAACACCAAGGAACCTGTTTCTCACTCCAACCACAAAGCGTGCGCAGCACGAGTCTTGGCACAGCAGAACACTTCCTTTGGCATGCCCTTTGCAGCCTCACTCCAAACGGGGTTCTCCGCTTCATCCAGGCCCTGACTCCATACTAGCACCAAACGGGGTGCTAAAACATTTCGCAGAAAACACCAAGGAACCTGTTTCTCACTCCAACCACAAAGCGTGCGCAGCACGAGTCTTGGCACAGCAGAACACTTCCCTTGGCATGCCCTTTGCAGCCTCACTCCAAACAGGGCTCTCCGCTTCATCCAGCCCCTGACTCCATACTAGCACCAACGGGCTGCTAAAGCGTTTCGCAGAAAACACCAAGGAACCTGTTTCTCACTCCAACCACAAAGCGTGCGCAGCACGAGTCTTGGCACAGCAGAACACTTCCCTTGGCATGCCCTTTGCAGCCTCACTCCAAACGGGGCTCTCCGCTTCATCCAGCCCCTGACTCCATACTAGCACCAAACGGGCTGCTAAAGCGTTTCGCAGAAAACACCAAGGAACCTGTTTCTCACTCCAAGCACAAAGTGTGCGCAGCACGAGTCTTGGCACAGCAGAACACTTCCCTTGGCACGCCCTTTGCAGCCTCACTCCAAACGGGGCTCTCCGCTTCATCCAGCCCCTGACTCCATACTAGCACCAACGGGCTGCTAAAGCGTTTCGCAGAAAACACCAAGGAACCTGTTTCTCACTCCAACCACAAAGCGTGCGCAGCACGAGTCTTGGCACAGCAGAACACTTCCCTTGGCACGCCCTTTGCAGCCTCACTCCAAACGGGCTCTCCGCTTCATCCAGCCCCTGACTCCATACTAGCACCAAACGGGCTGCTAAAGCGTTTCGCAGAAAACACCAAGGAACCTGTTTCTCACTCCAACCACAAAGCGTGCGCAGCACGAGTCTTGGCACAGCAGAACACTTCCCTTGGCACGCCCTTTGCAGCCTCACTCCAAACGGGGCTCTCCGCTTCATCCAGCCCCTAACTCCATACCAGCACCAACGGGCTGCTAAAGCGTTTCGCAGAAAACACCAAGGAACCTGTTTCTCACTCCAAGCACAAAGCGTGCGCAGCACGAGTCTTGGCACAGCAGAACACTTCCCTTGGCATGCCCTTTGCAGCCTCACTCCAAACGGGGCTCTCTGCTTCATCCAGCCCCTGACTCCATACTAGCACCGAACGGGGTGCTAAAGCATTTCGCAGAAAACACCAAGGAACCTGTTTCTCACTCCAACCACAAAGCGTGCGCAGCACGAGTCTTGGCACAGCAGAACACTTCCCTTGGCATGCCCTTTGCAGCCTCACTCCAAACGGGGCTCTCCGCTTCATCCAGCCCCTGACTCCATACTAGCACCAACGGGCTGCTAAAGCGTTTCGCAGAAAACACCAAGGAACCTGTTTCTCACTCCAACCACAAAGCGTGCGCAGCACGAGTCTTGGCACAGCAGAACACTTCCCTTGGCATGCCCTTTGCAGCCTCACTCCAAACGGGGCTCTCCGCTTCATCCAGCCCCTGACTCCATACTAGCACCGAACGGGCTGCTAAAGCGTTTCGCAGAAAACACCAAGGAACCTGTTTCTCACTCCAACCACAAAGCGTGCGCAGCACGAGTCTTGGCAGAGCAGAACACTTCCCTTGGCATGCCCTTTGCAGCCTCACTCCAAACGGGGCTCTCCGCTTCATCCAGCCCCTGACTCCATACTAGCACCAACGGGCTGCTAAAGCGTTTCGCAGAAAACACCAAGGAACCTGTTTCTCACTCCAACCACAAAGCGTGCGCAGCACGAGTCTTGGCACAGCAGAACACTTCCCTTGGCATGCCCTTTGCAGCCTCACTCCAAACGGGGCTCTCCGCTTCATCCAGCCCCTGACTCCATACTAGCACCAACGGGCTGCTAAAGCGTTTCGCAGAAAACACCAAGGAACCTGTTTCTCACTCCAACCACAAAGCGTGCGCAGCACGAGTCTTGGCACAGCAGAACACTTCCCTTGGCATGCCCTTTGCAGCCTCACTCCAAACGGGGCTCTCCGCTTCATCCAGCCCCTGACTCCATACTAGCACCAAACGGGGTGCTAAAGCGTTTCGCAGAAAACACCAAGGAACCTGTTTCTCACTCCAACCACAAAGCGTGCGCAGCACGAGTCTTGGCACAGCAGAACACTTCCCTTGGCATGCCCTTTGCAGCCTCACTCCAAACGGGGCTCTCCGCTTCATCCAGCCCCTGACTCCATACTAGCACCAACGGGCTGCTAAAGCGTTTCGCAGAAAACACCAAGGAACCTGTTTCTCACTCCAACCACAAAGCGTGCGCAGCACGAGTCTTGGCACAGCAGAACACTTCCTTGGCACACCCTTTGCAGCCTCACTCCAAACGGGGCTCTCCGCTTCATCCAGCCCCTGACTCCATACTAGCACCAAACGGGGTGCTAAAGCGTTTCGCAGAAAACACCAAGGAACCTGTTTCTCACTCCAACCACAAAGCGTGCGCAGCACAAGTCTTGGCACAGCAGAACACTTCCCTTGGCATGCCCTTTGCAGCCTCACTCCAAACGGGGCTCTCCGCTTCATCCAGCCCCTGACTCCATACTAGCACCGAACGGGGTGCTAAAGCGTTTCGCAGAAAACACCAAGGAACCTGTTTCTCACTCCAACCACAAAGCGTGCGCAGCACGAGTCTTGGCACAGCAGAACACTTCCCTTGGCATGCCCTTTGCAGCCTCACTCCAAACGGGGCTCTCCGCTTCATCCAGCCCCTGACTCCATACTAGCACCGAACGGGGTGCTAAAGCGTTTCGCAGAAAACACCAAGGAACCTGTTTCTCACTCCAACCACAAAGCGTGCGCAGCACGAGTCTTGGCACAGCAGAACACTTCCCTTGGCATGCCCTTTGCAGCCTCACTCCAAACGGGGCTCTCCGCTTCATCCAGCCCCTGACTCCATACTAGCACCGAACGGGGTGCTAAAGCGTTTCGCAGAAAACACCAAGGAACCTGTTTCTCACTCCAACCACAAAGCGTGCGCAGCACGAGTCTTGGCACAGCAGAACACTTCCCTTGGCACGCCCTTTGCAGCCTCACTCCAAACAGGGCTCTCCGCTTCATCCAGCCCCTGACTCCATACTAGCACCAAACGGGGTGCTAAAGCGTTTCGCAGAAAACACCAAGGAACCTGTTTCTCACTCCAACCACAAAGCGTGCGCAGCACGAGTCTTGGCACAGCAGAACACTTCCCTTGGCATGCCCTTTGCAGCCTCACTCCAAACGGGCTCTCCGCTTCATCCAGCCCCTGACTCCATACTAGCACCAAACGGGGTGCTAAAGCGTTTCGCAGAAAACACCAAGGTACCTGTTTCTCACTCCAACCACAAAGCGTGCGCAGCACGAGTCTTGGCACAGCAGAACACTTCCCTTGGCATGCCCTTTGCAACCTCACTCCAAACGGGGCTCTCCGCTTCATCCAGCCCCTGACTCCATACTAGCACCAACGGGCTGCTAAAGCGTTTCGCAGAAAACACCAAGGAACCTGTTTCTCACTCCAACCACAAAGCGTGCGCAGCACGAGTCTTGGCACAGCAGAACACTTCCCTTGGCATGCCCTTTGCAGCCTCACTCCAAACGGGGCTCTCCGCTTCATCCAGCCCCTGACTCCATACTAGCACCAAACGGGGTGCTAAAGCGTTTCGCAGAAAACACCAAGGAACCTGTTTCTCACTCCAAGCACAAAGTGTGCGCAGCACGAGTCTTGGCACAGCAGAACACTTCCCTTGGCACGCCCTTTGCAGCCTCACTCCAAACGGGGCTCTCCGCTTCATCCAGCCCCTGACTCCATACTAGCACCAACGGGCTGCTAAAGCGTTTCGCAGAAAACACCAAGGAACCTGTTTCTCACTCCAACCACAAAGCGTGCGCAGCACGAGTCTTGGCACAGCAGAACACTTCCCTTGGCACGCCCTTTGCAGCCTCACTCCAAACGGGGCTCTCCGCTTCATCCAGCCCCTGACTCCATACTAGCACCAAACGGGGTGCTAAAGCGTTTCGCAGAAAACACCAAGGAACCTGTTTCTCACTCCAACCACAAAGCGTGCGCAGCACGAGTCTTGGCACAGCAGAACACTTCCCTTGGCACGCCCTTTGCAGCCTCACTCCAAACGGGGCTCTCCGCTTCATCCAGACCCTAACTCCATACCAGCACCAACGGGCTGCTAAAGCGTTTCGCAGAAAACACCAAGGAACCTGTTTCTCACTCCAAGCACAAAGCGTGCGCAGCACGAGTCTTGGCACAGCAGAACACTTCCCTTGGCATGCCCTTTGCAGCCTCACTCCAAACGGGGCTCTCTGCTTCATCCAGCCCCTGACTCCATACTAGCACCGAACGGGGTGCTAAAGCATTTCGCAGAAAACACCAAGGAACCTGTTTCTCACTCCAACCACAAAGCGTGCGCAGCACGAGTCTTGGCACAGCAGAACACTTCCCTTGGCATGCCCTTTGCAGCCTCACTCCAAACGGGGCTCTCCGCTTCAGCCAGCCCCTGACTCCATACTAGCACCAACGGGCTGCTAAAGCGTTTCGCAGAAAACACCAAGGAACCTGTTTCTCACTCCAACCACAAAGCGTGCGCAGCACGAGTCTTGGCACAGCAGAACACTTCCCTTGGCATGCCCTTTGCAGCCTCACTCCAAACGGGGCTCTCCGCTTCATCCAGCCCCTGACTCCATACTAGCACCGAACGGGCTGCTAAAGCGTTTCGCAGAAAACACCAAGGAACCTGTTTCTCACTCCAACCACAAAGCGTGCGCAGCACGAGTCTTGGCAGAGCAGAACACTTCCCTTGGCATGCCCTTTGCAGCCTCACTCCAAACGGGGCTCTCCGCTTCATCCAGCCCCTGACTCCATACTAGCACCAACGGGCTGCTAAAGCGTTTCGCAGAAAACACCAAGGAACCTGTTTCTCACTCCAACCACAAAGCGTGCGCAGCACGAGTCTTGGCACAGCAGAACACTTCCCTTGGCATGCCCTTTGCAGCCTCACTCCAAACGGGGCTCTCCGCTTCATCCAGCCCCTGACTCCATACTAGCACCAAACGGGGTGCTAAAGCGTTTCGCAGAAAACACCAAGGAACCTGTTTCTCACTCCAACCACAAAGCGTGCGCAGCACGAGTCTTGGCACAGCAGAACACTTCCCTTGGCATGCCCTTTGCAGCCTCACTCCAAACGGGGCTCTCCGCTTCATCCAGCCCCTGACTCCATACTAGCACCAACGGGCTGCTAAAGCGTTTCGCAGAAAACACCAAGGAACCTGTTTCTCACTCCAACCACAAAGCGTGCGCAGCACGAGTCTTGGCACAGCAGAACACTTCCCTTGGCACACCCTTTGCAGCCTCACTCCAAACGGGGCTCTCCGCTTCATCCAGCCCCTGACTCCATACTAGCACCAAACGGGGTGCTAAAGCGTTTCGCAGAAAACACCAAGGAACCTGTTTCTCACTCCAACCACAAAGCGTGCGCAGCACGAGTCTTGGCACAGCAGAACACTTCCCTTGGCATGCCCTTTGCAGCCTCACTCCAAACGGGGCTCTCCGCTTCATCCAGCCCCTGACTCCATACTAGCACCGAACGGGGTGCTAAAGCGTTTCGCAGAAAACACCAAGGAACCTGTTTCTCACTCCAACCACAAAGCGTGCGCAGCACGAGTCTTGGCACAGCAGAACACTTCCCTTGGCATGCCCTTTGCAGCCTCACTCCAAACGGGGCTCTCCGCTTCATCCAGCCCCTGACTCCATACTAGCACCGAACGGGGTGCTAAAGCGTTTCGCAGAAAACACCAAGGAACCTGTTTCTCACTCCAACCACAAAGCGTGCGCAGCACGAGTCTTGGCACAGCAGAACACTTCCCTTGGCATGCCCTTTGCAGCCTCACTCCAAACGGGGCTCTCCGCTTCATCCAGCCCCTGACTCCATACTAGCACCGAACGGGGTGCTAAAGCGTTTCGCAGAAAACACCAAGGAACCTGTTTCTCACTCCAACCACAAAGCGTGCGCAGCACGAGTCTTGGCACAGCAGAACACTTCCCTTGGCACGCCCTTTGCAGCCTCACTCCAAACAGGGCTCTCCGCTTCATCCAGCCCCTGACTCCATACTAGCACCAAACGGGGTGCTAAAGCGTTTCGCAGAAAACACCAAGGAACCTGTTTCTCACTCCAACCACAAAGCGTGCGCAGCACGAGTCTTGGCACAGCAGAACACTTCCCTTGGCATGCCCTTTGCAGCCTCACTCCAAACGGGGCTCTCCGCTTCATCCAGCCCCTGACTCCATACTAGCACCAAACGGGGTGCTAAAGCGTTTCGCAGAAAACACCAAGGTACCTGTTTCTCACTCCAACCACAAAGCGTGCGCAGCACGAGTCTTGGCACAGCAGAACACTTCCCTTGGCATGCCCTTTGCAACCTCACTCCAAACGGGGCTCTCCGCTTCATCCAGCCCCTGACTCCATACTAGCACCAACGGGCTGCTAAAGCGTTTCGCAGAAAACACCAAGGAACCTGTTTCTCACTCCAACCACAAAGCGTGCGCAGCACGAGTCTTGGCACAGCAGAACACTTCCCTTGGCATGCCCTTTGCAGCCTCACTCCAAACGGGGCTCTCCGCTTCATCCAGCCCCTGACTCCATACTAGCACCAACGGGCTGCTAAAGCATTTCGCAGAAAACACCAAGGAACCTGTTTCTCACTCCAAGCACAAAGCGTGCGCAGCACGAGTCTTGGCACAGCAGAACACTTCCCTTGGCATGCCCTTTGCAGCCTCACTCCAAACGGGGCTCTCCGCTTCATCCAGCCCCTGACTCCATACTAGCACCAACGGGCTGCTAAAGCGTTTCGCAGAAAACACCAAGGAACCTGTTTCTCACTCCAACCACAAAGCGTGCGCAGCACGAGTCTTGGCACAGCAGAACACTTCCCTTGGCATGCCCTTTGCAACCTCACTCCAAACGGGGCTCTCCGCTTCATCCAGCCCCTGACTCCATACTAGCACCAACGGGCTGCTAAAGCGTTTCGCAGAAAACACCAAGGAACCTGTTTCTCACTCCAACCACAAAGCGTGCGCAGCACGAGTCTTGGCACAGCAGAACACTTCCCTTGGCATGCCCTTTGCAGCCTCACTCCAAACGGGGCTCTCCGCTTCATCCAGCCCCTGACTCCATACTAGCACCAACGGGCTGCTAAAGCATTTCGCAGAAAACACCAAGGAACCTGTTTCTCACTCCAAGCACAAAGCGTGCGCAGCACGAGTCTTGGCACAGCAGAACACTTCCCTTGGCATGCCCTTTGCAGCCTCACTCCAAACGGGGCTCTCCGCTTCATCCAGCCCCTGACTCCATACTAGCACCAACGGGCTGCTAAAGCGTTTCGCAGAAAACACCAAGGAACCTGTTTCTCACTCCAAGCACAAAGCGTGCGCAGCACGAGTCTTGGCACAGCAGAACACTTCCCTTGGCACGCCCTTTGCAGCCTCACTCCAAACGGGGCTCTCCGCTTCATCCAGCCCCTGACTCCATACTAGCACCAACGGGCTGCTAAAGCGTTTCGCAGAAAACACCAAGGAACCTGTTTCTCACTCCAACCACAAAGCGTGCGCAGCACGAGTCTTGGCACAGCAGAACACTTCCCTTGGCATGCCCTTTGCAGCCTCACTCCAAACGGGGCTCTCCGCTTCATCCAGCCCCTGACTCCATACTAGCACCAAACGGGGTGCTAAAGCGTTTCGCAGAAAACACCAAGGAACCTGTTTCTCACTCCAACCACAAAGCGTGCGCAGCACGAGTCTTGGCACAGCAGAACACTTCCCTTGGCACGCCATTTGCAGCCTCACTCCAAACGGGGCTCTCCGCTTCATCCAGCCCCTGACTCCATACTAGCACCAAACGGGGTGCTAAAGCGTTTCGCAGAAAACACCAAGGAACCTGTTTCTCACTCCAACCACAAAGCGTGCGCAGCACGAGTCTTGGCACAGCAGAACACTTCCCTTGGCATGCCCTTTGCAGCCTCACTCCAAACGGGGCTCTCCGCTTCATCCAGCCCCTGACTCCATACTAGCACCGAACGGGGTGCTAAAGCGTTTCGCAGAAAACACCAAGGAACCTGTTTCTCACTCCAACCACAAAGCGTGCGCAGCACGAGTCTTGGCACAGCAGAACACTTCCCTTGGCATGCCCTTTGCAGCCTCACTCCAAACGGGGCTCTCCGCTTCATCCAGCCCCTGACTCCATACTAGCACCAAACGGGGTGCTAAAACATTTCGCAGAAAACACCAAGGAACCTGTTTCTCACTCCAACCACAAAGCGTGCGCAGCACGAGTCTTGGCACAGCAGAACACTTCCCTTGGCATGCCCTTTGCAACCTCACTCCAAACGGGGCTCTCCGCTTCATCCAGCCCCTGACTCCATACTAGCACCAACGGGCTGCTAAAGCGTTTCGCAGAAAACACCAAGGAACCTGTTTCTCACTCCAACCACAAAGCGTGCGCAGCACGAGTCTTGGCACAGCAGAACACTTCCCTTGGCATGCCCTTTGCAGCCTCACTCCAAACGGGGCTCTCCGCTTCATCCATCCCCTGACTCCATACTAGCACCAACGGGCTGCTAAAGCGTTTCGCAGAAAACACCAAGGAACCTGTTTCTCACTCCAAGCACAAAGCGTGCGCAGCACGAGTCTTGGCACAGCAGAACACTTCCCTTGGCATGCCCTTTGCAGCCTCACTCCAAACGGGGCTCTCCGCTTCATCCAGCCCCTGACTCCATACTAGCACCAACGGGCTGCTAAAGCGTTTCGCAGAAAACACCAAGGAACCTGTTTCTCACTCCAACCACAAAGCGTGCGCAGCACGAGTCTTGGCACAGCAGAACACTTCCCTTGGCATGCCCTTTGCAGCCTCACTCCAAACGGGGCTCTCCGCTTCATCCAGCCCCTGACTCCATACTAGCACCAACGGGCTGCTAAAGCGTTTCGCAGAAAACACCAAGGAACCTGTTTCTCACTCCAACCACAAAGCGTGCGCAGCACGAGTCTTGGCACAGCAGAACACTTCTCTTGGCATGCCCTTTGCAGCCTCACTCAAAACGGGGCTCTCCGCTTCATCCAGCCCCTGACTCCATACTAGCACCAAACGGGGTGCTAAAGCGTTTCGCAGAAAACACCAAGGAACCTGTTTCTCACTCCAACCACAAAGCGTGCGCAGCACGAGTCTTGGCACAGCAGAACACTTCCCTTGGCATGCCCTTTGCAGCCTCACTCCAAACGGGGCTCTCCGCTTCATCCAGCCCCTGACTCCATACTAGCACCAAACGGGGTGCTAAAGCGTTTCGCAGAAAACACCAAGGAACCTGTTTCTCACTCCAACCACAAAGCGTGCGCAGCACGAGTCTTGGCACAGCAGAACACTTCCCTTGGCATGCCCTTTGCAGCCTCACTCCAAACGGCGCTCTCCGCTTCATCCAGCCCCTGACTCCATACTAGCACCAACGGGCTGCTAAAGCGTTTCGCAGAAAACACCAAGGAACCTGTTTCTCACTCCAACCACAAAGCGTGCGCAGCACGAGTCTTGGCACAGCAGAACACTTCCCTTGGCATGCCCTTTGCAGCCTCACTCCAAACGGGGCTCTCCGCTTCATCCAGCCCCTGACTCCATACTAGCACCAAACGGGGTGCTAAAGCGTTTCGCAGAAAACACCAAGGAACCTGTTTCTCACTCCAACCACAAAGCGTGCGCAGCACAAGTCTTGGCACAGCAGAACACTTCCCTTGGCACGCCCTTTGCAGCCTCACTCCAAACGGGGCTCTCCGCTTCATCCAGCCCCTGACTCCATACTAGCACCAACGGGCTGCTAAAGCGTTTCGCAGAAAACACCAAGGAACCTGTTTCTCACTCCAACCACAAAGCGTGCGCAGCACGAGTCTTGGCACAGCAGAACACTTCCCTTGGCACGCCCTTTGCAGCCTCACTCCAAACGGGGCTCTCCGCTTCATCCAGCCCCTGACTCCACACTAGCACCAACGGGCTGCTAAAGCGTTTCGCAGAAAACACCAAGGAACATGTTTCTCACTCCAACCACAAAGCGTGCGCAGCACGAGTCTTGGCACAGCAGAACACTTCCCTTGGCATGCCCTTTGCAGCCTCACTCCAAACGGGACTCTCCGCTTCATCCAGCCCCTGACTCCATACTAGCACCAAACGGGGTGCTAAAACATTTCGCAGAAAACACCAAGGAACCTGTTTCTCACTCCAACCACAAAGCGTGCGCAGCACAAGTCTTGGCACAGCAGAACACTTCCCTTGGCATGCCCTTTGCAGCCTCACTCCAAACGGGGCTCTCCGCTTCATCCAGCCCCTGACTCCATACTAGCACCAACGGGCTGCTAAAGCGTTTCGCAGAAAACACCAAGGAACCTGTTTCTCACTCCAACCACAAAGCGTGCGCAGCACGAGTCTTGGCACAGCAGAACACTTCTCTTGGCATACCCTTTGCAGCCTCACTCCAAACGGGGCTCTCCGCTTCATCCAGCCCCTGACTCCATACTAGCACCAACGGGCTGCTAAAGCGTTTCGCAGAAAACACCAAGGAACCTGTTTCTCACTCCAACCACAAAGCGTGCGCAGCACGAGTCTTGGCACAGCAGAACACTTACCTTAGCATGCCCTTTGCAGCCTCACTCCAAACGGCGCTCTCCGCTTCATCCAGCCCCTGACTCCATACTAGCACCAACGGGCTGCTAAAGCGTTTCGCAGAAAACACCAAGGAACCTGTTTCTCACTCCAACCACAAAGCGTGCGCAGCACGAGTCTTGGCACAGCAGAACACTTCCCTTGGCATGCCCTTTGCAGCCTCACTCCAAACGGGGCTCTCCGCTTCATCCAGCCCCTGACTCCATACTAGCACCAACGGGCTGCTAAAGCGTTTCGCAGAAAACACCAAGGAACCTGTTTCTCACTCCAACCACAAAGCGTGCGCAGCACGAGTCTTGGCACAGCAGACCACTTCCCTTGGCATGCCCTTTGCAGCCTCACTCCAAACGGCGCTCTCCGCTTCATCCAGCCCCTGACTCCATACTTGCACCAACGGGCTGCTAAAGCGTTTCGCAGAAAACACCAAGGAACCTGTTTCTCACTCCAACCACAAAGCGTGCGCAGCACGAGTCTTGGCACAGCAGAACACTTCCCTTGGCATGCCCTTTGCAGCCTCACTCCAAACGGGGCTCTCCGCTTCATCCAGCCCCTGACTCCATACTAGCACTAAACGGGGTGCTAAAGCATTTCGCAGAAAACACCAAGGAACCTGTTTCTCACTCCAACCACAAAGCGTGCGCAGCACAAGTCTTGGCACAGCAGAACACTTCCCTTGGCACGCCCTTTGCAGCCTCACTCCAAACGGGGCTCTCCGCTTCATCCAGCCCCTGACTCCATACTAGCACCAAACGGGGTGCTAAAGCGTTTCGCAGAAAACACCAAGGAACCTGTTTCTCACTCCAACCACAAAGCGTGCGCAGCACAAGTCTTGGCACAGCAGAACACTTCCCTTGGCACGCCCTTTGCAGCCTCACTCCAAACGGGGCTCTCCGCTTCATCCAGCCCCTGACTCCATACTAGCACCAACGGGCTGCTAAAGCGTTTCGCAGAAAACACCAAGGAACCTGTTTCTCACTCCAACCACAAAGCGTGCGCAGCACGAGTCTTGGCACAGCAGAACACTTCCCTTGGCACGCCCTTTGCAGCCTCACTCCAAACGGGGCTCTCCGCTTCATCCAGCCCCTGACTCCATACTAGCACCAACGGGCTGCTAAAGCGTTTCGCAGAAAACACCAAGGAACATGTTTCTCACTCCAACCACAAAGCGTGCGCAGCACGAGTCTTGGCACAGCAGAACACTTCCCTTGGCATGCCCTTTGCAGCCTCACTCCAAACGGGGCTCTCCGCTTCATCCAGCCCCTGACTCCATACTAGCACCAAACGGGGTGCTAAAACATTTCGCAGAAAACACCAAGGAACCTGTTTCTCACTCCAACCACAAAGCGTGCGCAGCACAAGTCTTGGCACAGCAGAACACTTCCCTTGGCATGCCCTTTGCAGCCTCACTCCAAACGGGGCTCTCCGCTTCATCCAGCCCCTGACTCCATACTAGCACCAACGGGCTGCTAAAGCGTTTCGCAGAAAACACCAAGGAACCTGTTTCTCACTCCAACCACAAAGCGTGCGCAGCACGAGTCTTGGCACAGCAGAACACTTCCCTTGGCATGCCCTTTGCAGCCTCACTCCAAACGGCGCTCTCCGCTTCATCCAGCCCCTGACTCCATACTAGCACCAACGGGCTGCTAAAGCGTTTCGCAGAAAACACCAAGGAACCTGTTTCTCACTCCAACCACAAAGCGTGCGCAGCACGAGTCTTGGCACAGCAGACCACTTCCCTTGGCATGCCCTTTGCAGCCTCACTCCAAACGGCGCTCTCCGCTTCATCCAGCCCCTGACTCCATACTAGCACCAACGGGCTGCTAAAGCGTTTCGCAGAAAACACCAAGGAACCTGTTTCTCACTCCAACCACAAAGCGTGCGCAGCACGAGTCTTGGCACAGCAGAACACTTCCCTTGGCATGCCCTTTGCAGCCTCACTCCAAACGGGGCTCTCCGCTTCATCCAGCCCCTGACTCCATACTAGCACCAAACGGGGTGCTAAAGCATTTCGCAGAAAACACCAAGGAACCTGTTTCTCACTCCAACCACAAAGCGTGCGCAGCACAAGTCTTGGCACAGCAGAACACTTCCCTTGGCACGCCCTTTGCAGCCTCACTCCAAACGGGGCTCTCCGCTTCATCCAGCCCCTGACTCCATACTAGCACCAACGGGCTGCTAAAGCGTTTCGCAGAAAACACCAAGGAACCTGTTTCTCACTCCAACCACAAAGCGTGCGCAGCACGAGTCTTGGCACAGCAGAACACTTCCCTTGGCACGCCCTTTGCAGCCTCACTCCAAACGGGGCTCTCCGCTTCATCCAGCCCCTGACTCCATACTAGCACCAACGGGCTGCTAAAGCGTTTCGCAGAAAACACCAAGGAACATGTTTCTCACTCCAACCACAAAGCGTGCGCAGCACGAGTCTTGGCACAGCAGAACACTTCCCTTGGCATGCCCTTTGCAGCCTCACTCCAAACGGCGCTCTCCGCTTCATCCAGCCCCTGACTCCATACTAGCACCAACGGGCTGCTAAAGCGTTTCGCAGAAAACACCAAGGAACCTGTATCTCACTCCAACCACAAAGCGTGCGCAGCACGAGTCTTGGCACAGCAGAACACTTCTCTTGGCATGCCCTTTGCAGCCTCACTCAAAACGGGGCTCTCCGCTTCATCCAGCCCCTGACTCCATACTAGCACCAAACGGGGTGCTAAAGCGTTTCGCAGAAAACACCAAGGAACCTGTTTCTCACTCCAAGCACAAAGCGTGCGCAGCACGAGTCTTGGCACAGCAGAACACTTCCCTTGGCACGCCCTTTGCAGCCTCACTCCAAACGGGGCTCTCCGCTTCATCCAGCCCCTGACTCCATACTAGCACCAACGGGCTGCTAAAGCGTTTCGCAGAAAACACCAAGGAACCTGTTTCTCACTCCAACCACAAAGCGTGCGCAGCACGAGTCTTGGCACAGCAGAACACTTCCCTTGGCATGCCCTTTGCAGCCTCACTCCAAACGGGGCTCTCCGCTTCATCCAGCCCCTGACTCCATACTAGCACCAACGGGCTGCTAAAGCGTTTCGCAGAAAACACCAAGGAACCTGTTTCTCACTCCAACCACAAAGCGTGCGCAGCACGAGTCTTGGCACAGCAGAACACTTCCCTTGGCATGCCCTTTGCAGCCTCACTCCAAACGGGGCTCTCCGCTTCATCCAGCCCCTGACTCCATACTAGCACCGAACGGGGTGCTAAAGCGTTTCGCAGAAAACACCAAGGAACCTGTTTCTCACTCCAAGCACAAAGCGTGCGCAGCACGAGTCTTGGCACAGCAGAACACTTCCCTTGGCACGCCCTTTGCAGCCTCACTCCAAACGGGGCTCTCCGCTTCATCCAGCCCCTGACTCCATACTAGCACCAACGGGCTGCTAAAGCGTTTCGCAGAAAACACCAAGGAACCTGTTTCTCACTCCAAGCACAAAGCGTGCGCAGCACGAGTCTTGGCACAGCAGAACACTTCCCTTGGCACGCCCTTTGCAGCCTCACTCCAAACGGGGCTCTCCGCTTCATCCAGCCCCTGACTCCATACTAGCACCAACGGGCTGCTAAAGCGTTTCGCAGAAAACACCAAGGAACCTGTTTCTCACTCCAACCACAAAGCGTGCGCAGCACGAGTCTTGGCACAGCAGAACACTTCTCCTGGCATGCCCTTTGCAGCCTCACTCAAAACGGGGCTCTCCGCTTCATCCAGCCCCTGACTCCATACTAGCACCAAACGGGGTGCTAAAGCGTTTCGCAGAAAACACCAAGGAACCTGTTTCTCACTCCAACCACAAAGCGTGCGCAGCACGAGTCTTGGCACAGCAGAACACTTCCCTTGGCATGCCCTTTGCAGCCTCACTCCAAACGGGGCTCTCCGCTTCATCCAGCCCCTGACTCCATACTAGCACCAACGGGCTGCTAAAGCGTTTCGCAGAAAACACCAAGGAACCTGTTTCTCACTCCAACCACAAAGCGTGCGCAGCACGAGTCTTGGCACAGCAGAACACTTCCCTTGGCATGCCCTTTGCAGCCTCACTCCAAACGGGGCTCTCCGCTTCATCCAGCCCCTGACTCCATACTAGCACCAACGGGCTGCTAAAGCGTTTCGCAGAAAACACCAAGGAACCTGTTTCTCACTCCAACCACAAAGCGTGCGCAGCACGAGTCTTGGCACAGCAGAACACTTCCCTTGGCATGCCCTTTGCAGCCTCACTCCAAACGGGGCTCTCCGCTTCATCCAGCCCCTGACTCCATACTAGCACCGAACGGGCTGCTAAAGCGTTTCGCAGAAAACACCAAGGAACCTGTTTCTCACTCCAAGCACAAAGCGTGCGCAGCACGAGTCTTGGCACAGCAGAACACTTCCCTTGGCACGCCCTTTGCAGCCTCACTCCAAACGGGGCTCTCCGCTTCATCCAGCCCCTGACTCCATACTAGCACCAACGGGCTGCTAAAGCGTTTCGCAGAAAACACCAAGGAACCTGTTTCTCACTCCAAGCACAAAGCGTGCGCAGCACGAGTCTTGGCACAGCAGAACACTTCCCTTGGCACGCCCTTTGCAGCCTCACTCCAAACGGGGCTCTCCGCTTCATCCAGCCCCTGACTCCATACTAGCACCAACGGGCTGCTAAAGCGTTTCGCAGAAAACACCAAGGAACCTGTTTCTCACTCCAACCACAAAGCGTGCGCAGCACGAGTCTTGGCACAGCAGAACACTTCTCCTGGCATGCCCTTTGCAGCCTCACTCAAAACGGGGCTCTCCGCTTCATCCAGCCCCTGACTCCATACTAGCACCAAACGGGGTGCTAAAGCGTTTCGCAGAAAACACCAAGGAACCTGTTTCTCACTCCAACCACAAAGCGTGCGCAGCACGAGTCTTGGCACAGCAGAACACTTCCCTTGGCATGCCCTTTGCAGCCTCACTCCAAACGGGGCTCTCCGCTTCATCCAGCCCCTGACTCCATACTAGCACCAACGGGCTGCTAAAGCGTTTCGCAGAAAACACCAAGGAACCTGTTTCTCACTCCAACCACAAAGCGTGCGCAGCACGAGTCTTGGCACAGCAGAACACTTCCCTTGGCATGCCCTTTGCAGCCTCACTCCAAACGGGGCTCTCCGCTTCATCCAGCCCCTGACTCCATACTAGCACCAACGGGCTGCTAAAGCGTTTCGCAGAAAACACCAAGGAACCTGTTTCTCACTCCAAGCACAAAGCGTGCGCAGCACGAGTCTTGGCACAGCAGAACACTTCCCTTGGCATGCCCTTTACAGCCTCACTCCAAACGGGGCTCTCCGCTTCATCCAGCCCCTGACTCCATACTAGCACCAACGGGCTGCTAAAGCGTTTCGCAGAAAACACCAAGGAACCTGTTTCTCACTCCAACCACAAAGCGTGCGCAGCACGAGTCTTGGCACAGCAGAACACTTCCCTTGGCACGCCCTTTGCAGCCTCACTCCAAACGGGGCTCTCCGCTTCATCCAGCCCCTGACTCCATACTAGCACCAACGGGCTGCTAAAGCGTTTCGCAGAAAACACCAAGGAACCTGTTTCTCACTCCAACCACAAAGCGTGCGCAGCACGAGTCTTGGCACAGCAGAACACTTCCCTTGGCACGCCCTTTGCAGCCTCACTCCAAACGGGGCTCTCCACTTCATCCAGCCCCTGACTCCATACTAGCTTCGAACGGGGTGCTAAAGCGTTTCGCAGAAAACACCAAGGAACCTGTTTCTCACTCCAACCACAAAGCGTGCGCAGCACGAGTCTTGGCACAGCAGAACACTTCCCTTGGCATGCCCTTTGCAGCCTCACTCCAAACGGGGCTCTCCACTTCATCCAGCCCCCGACTCCATACTAGCACCGAACGGGGTGCTAAAGCGTTTCGCAGAAAACACCAAGGAACCTGTTTCTCACTCCAACCACAAAGCGTGCGCAGCACGAGTCTTGGCACAGCAGAACACTTCCCTTGGCATGCCCTTTGCAGCCTCACTCCAAACGGGGCTCTCCGCTTCATCCAGCCCCTGACTCCATACTAGCACCAACGGGCTGCTAAAGCGTTTCGCAGAAAACACCAAGGAACCTGTTTCTCACTCCAAGCACAAAGCGTGCGCAGCACGAGTCTTGGCACAGCAGAAC
>NW_028289696.1:300000-419921 GCF_059628265.1 Tinamus guttatus | reverse complement strand
GCCCGTTGGTGCTAGTATGGAGTCAGGGGATGGATGAAGCGGAGAGCCCCGTTTGGAGTGAGGCTGCAAAGGGCATGCCAAGGGAAGTGTTCTGCTGTGCCAAGACTCGTGCTGCGCACGCTTTGTGGTTGGAGTGAGAAACAGGTTCCTTGGTGTTTTCTGCGAAACGCTTTAGCAGCCCGTTGGTGCTAGTATGGAGTCAGGGGATGGATGAAGCGGAGAGCCCCGTTTGGAGTGAGGCTGCAAAGGGCATGCCAAGGGAAGTGTTCTGCTGTGCCAAGATTCATGCTGCGCACGCTTTGTGGTTGGAGTGAGAAACAGGTTCCTTGGTGTTTTCTGCGAAACGCTTTAGCAGCCCGTTGGTGCTAGTATGGAGTCAGGGGATGGATGAAGCGGAGAGCCCCGTTTGGAGTGAGGCTGCAAAGGGCATGCCAAGGGAAGTGTTCTGCTGTGCCAAGATTCATGCTGCGCACGCTTTGTGGTTGGAGTGAGAAACAGGTTCCTTGGTGTTTTCTGCGAAACGCTTTAGCAGCCCGTTGGTGCTAGTATGGAGTCAGGGGATGGATGAAGCGGAGAGCCCCATTTGGAGTGAGGCTGCAAAGCGTATGCAAAGGGAAGTGTTCTGCTGTGCCAAGACTCGTGCTGCGCACGTTTTGTGGTTGGAGTGAGAAACAGGTCGTTGGTGTTTTCTGCGAAACGCTTTAGCAGCCCGTTGGTGCTAGTATGGAGTCAGGGGATGGATGAAGCGGAGAGCCCCGTTTGGAGTGAGGCTGCAAAGGGCATGCCAAGGGAAGTGTTCTGCTGTGCCAAGACTCGTGCTGCGCACGTTTTGTGGTTGGAGTGAGAAACAGGTTCGTTGGTGTTTTCTGCGAAACGCTTTAGCAGCACGTTGGTGCTAGTATGGAGTTAGGGGATGGATGAAGCGGAGAGCCCCGTTTGGAGTGAGGCTGCAAAGGGCATGCCAGGGGAAGTGTTCTGCTGTGCCAAGACTCGTGCTGCGCACGCTTTGTGGTTGGAGTGAGAAACAGGTTCCTTGGTGTTTTCTGCGAAACGCTTTAGCAGCCCATTGGTGCTAATATGGAGTCAGGGGATGGATGAAGCGGAGAGCCCCGTATGGAGTGAGGCTGCAAAGGGCATGCCAAGGGAAGTGTTCTGCTGTGCCAAGATTCATGCTGCGCACGCTTTGTGGTTGGAGTGATAAACAGCTTGTTGGTGTTTTCTGCGAAACGCTTTAGCAGCCCGTTGGTGCTAGTATGGAGTCAGGGGATGGATGAAGCGGAGAGCCCCGTTTGGAGTGAGGCTGCAAAGGGCATGCGCAAGGGAAGTGTTCTGCTGTGCCAAGACTCGTGCTGCGCACGCTTTGTGGTTGGAGTGAGAAACAGGTTCGTTGGTGTTTTCTGCGAAAACGCTTTAGCAGCCCGTTGGTGCTAGTATGGAGTCAGGGGATGGATGAAGCGGAGAGCCCCGTTTGGATTGAGGCTGCAAAGGGCATGCCAAGGGAAGTGTTCTGCTGTGCCAAGACTCGTGCTGCGCACGCTTTGTGGTTGGAGTGAGAAACAGTTCGTTGGTGTTTTCTGCGAAACGCTTTAGCAGCCCGTTGGTGCTAGTATGGAGTCAGGGGATGGATGAAGCGGAGAGCCCCATTTGGAGTGAGGCTGCAAAGGGCATGCCAAGGGAAGTGTTCTGCTGTGCCAAGACTCGTGCTGCGCACGCTTTGTGGTTGGAGTGAGAAACAGGTTCCTTGGTGTTTTCTGCGAAACGCTTTAGCAGCCCGTTGGTGCTAGTATGGAGTCAGGGGATGGATGAAGCGGAGAGCCCCGTTTGGAGTGAGGCTGCAAAGGGCATGCCAAGGGAAGTGTTCTGCTGTGCCAAGATTCATGCTGCGCACGCTTTGTGGTTTGGAGTGAGAAACAGGTTCGTTGGTGTTTTCTGCGAAACGCTTTAGCAGCCCGTTGGTGCTAGTATGGAGTCAGGGGATGGATGAAGCGGAGAGCCCCGTTTGGAGTGAGGCTGCAAAGGGCATGCCAAGGGAAGTGTTCTGCTGTGCCAAGACTCGTGCTGGCGCACGTTTTGTGGTTGGAGTGAGAGAAACAGGTCGTTGGTGTTTTCTGCGAAATGCTTAGCAGCCCGTTGGTGCTAGTATGGAGTCAGGGGATGGATGAAGCGGAGAGCCCCGTTTGAGAGTGAGGCTGCAAAGGGCATGCCAAGGGAAGTGTTCTGCTGTGCCAAGACTCGTGCTGCGCACGCTTTGTGTTTGGAGTGAGAAACAGGTTCCTTGGTGTTTTCTGCGAAACGCTTTAGCAGCCCGTTGGTGCTAGTATGGAGTCAGGGGATGGATGAAGCGGAGAGCCCCGTTTGGAGTGAGGCTGCAAAGGGCATGCCAAGGGAAGTGTTCTACTGTGCCAAGATTCGTGCTGCGCACGTTTTGTGGTTGGAGTGAGAAACAGGTTCGTTGGTGTTTTCTGCGAAACGCTTTAGCAGCCCATTGGTGCTAGTATGGAGTCAGGGGATGGATGAAGCGGAGAGCCCCGTTTGGAGTGAGGCTGCAAAGGGCATGCCAGGGGAAGTGTTCTGCTGTGCCAAGACTCGTGCTGCGCACGCTTTGTGGTTGGAGTGAGAAACAGGTTCCTTGGTGTTTTCTGCGAAACGCTTTAGCAGCCCGTTG
The DNA here is from genome assembly GCF_059628265.1 of Tinamus guttatus. Classification (NCBI taxonomy): domain Eukaryota; kingdom Metazoa; phylum Chordata; class Aves; order Tinamiformes; family Tinamidae; genus Tinamus; species Tinamus guttatus. The sequence goes on along the minus strand of NW_028289696.1, from coordinate 417,256 downwards.
GTGCTAATATGGAGTCAGGGGATGGATGAAGCGGAGAGCCCCGTTTGGAGTGAGGCTGCAAAGGGCATGCCAAGGGAAGTGTTCTGCTGTGCCAAGATTCATGCTGCGCACGCTTTGTGGTTGGAGTGATAAACAGCTTTGTTGGTGTTTTCTGCGAAACGCTTTAGCAGCCCGTTGGTGCTAGTATGGAGTCAGGGGATGGATGAAGCGGAGAGCCCCGTTTGGAGTGAGGCTGCAAAGGGCATGCCATGGGAAGTGTTCTGCTGTGCCAAGATTCATCCTGCGCACGTTTTGTGGTTGGAGTGAGAAACAGGTTCCTTGGTGTTTTCTGCGAAACGCTTTAGCAGCCCGTTGGTGCTAGTATGGAGTCAGGGGATGGATGAAGCGGAGAGCCCCGTTTGGAGTGAGGCTGCAAAGGGCATGCCATGGGAAGTGTTCTGCTGTGCCAAGATTCATCCTGCGCACGTTTTGTGGTTGGAGTGAGAAACAGGTTCCTTGGTGTTTTCTGCGAAACGCTTTAGCAGCCCGTTGGTGCTAGTATGGAGTCAGGGGATGGATGAAGCGGAGAGCCCCGTATGGAGTGAGGCTGCAAAGGGTATGCCAGGGGAAGTGTTCTGCTGTGCCAAGATTCATGCTGCGCACGCTTTGTGGGTGGAGTGAGAAACAGGTTCCTTGGTGTTTTCTGCGAAACGCTTTAGCAGCCCGTTGGTGCTAGTATGGAGTCAGGGGATGGATGAAGCGGAGAGCCCCGTTTGGAGTGAGGCTTCAAAGGGCATGCCATGGGAAGTGTTCTGCTGTGCCAAGATTCATGCTGCGCACGCTTTGTGGTTGGAGTGAGAAACAGGTTCCTTGGTGTTTTCTGCGAAACGCTTTAGCAGCCCGTTGGTGCTAGTATGGAGTCAGGGGATGGATGAAGCGGAGAGCCCCATTTGGAGTGAGGCTGCAAAGCGCATGCCAAGGGAAGTGTTCTGCTGTGCCAAGACTCGTGCTGCGCACGCTTTGTGGTTGGAGTGAGAAACAGGTTCCTTGGTGTTTTCTGCGAAACGCTTTAGCAGCCCGTTGGTGCTAGTATGGAGTCAGGGGATGGATGAAGCGGAGAGCCCCGTTTGGAGTGAGGCTGCAAAGGGCATGCCAGGGGAAGTGTTCTGCTGTGCCAAGATTCATGCTGCGCACGCTTTGTGGGTGGAGTGAGAAACAGGTTCCTTGGTGTTTTCTGCGAAACGCTTTAGCAGCCCGTTGGTGCTAGTATGGAGTCAGGGGATGGATGAAGCGGAGAGCCCCGTTTGGAGTGAGGCTGCAAAGGGCATGCCAAGGGAAGTGTTCTGCTGTGCCAAGACTCGTGCTGCGCACTTTTGTGGTTGGAGTGAGAAACAGGTTCCTTGGTGTTTTCTGCGAAACGCTTTAACAGCCCGTTGGTGCTAGTATGGAGTCAGGGGATGGATGAAGCGGAGAGCCCCGTTTGGAGTGAGGCTTCAAAGGGCATGCCATGGGAAGTGTTCTGCTGTGCCAAGATTCATGCTGCGCACGCTTTGTGGTTGGAGTGAGAAACAGGTTCCTTGGTGTTTTCTGCGAAACGCTTTAGCAGCCCGTTGGTGCTAGTATGGAGTCAGGGGATGGATGAAGCGGAGAGCCCCGTTTGGAGTGAGGCTGCAAAGGGCATGCCAAGGGAAGTGTTCTGCTGTGCCAAGATTCATGCTGCGCACGCTTTGTGGGTGGAGTGAGAAACAGGTTCCTTGGTGTTTTCTGCGAAACGCTTTAGCAGCCCGTTGGTGCTAGTATGGAGTCAGGGGATGGATGAAGCGGAGAGCCCCATTTGGAGTGAGGCTGCAAAGGGCATGCCAAGGGAAGTGTTCTGCTGTGCCAAGACTCGTGCTGCGCACGCTTTGTGGTTGGAGTGAGAAACAGGTTCCTTGGTGTTTTCTGCGAAACGCTTTAGCAGCCCGTTGGTGCTAGTATGGAGTCAGGGGATGGATGAAGCGGAGAGCCCCGTTTGGAGTGAGGCTGCAAAGGGCATGCCAGGGGAAGTGTTCTGCTGTGCCAAGATTCATGCTGCGCACGCTTTGTGGGTGGAGTGAGAAACAGGTTCCTTGGTGTTTTCTGCGAAACGCTTTAGCAGGCCGTTGGTGCTAGTATGGAGTCAGGGGATGGATGAAGCGGAGAGCCCCGTTTGGAGTGAGGCTGCAAAGGGCATGCCAAGGGAAGTGTTCTGCTGTGCCAAGATTCATGCTGCGCACGCTTTGTGGTTGGAGTGATAAACAGCTTTGTTGGTGTTTTCTGCGAAACGCTTTAGCAGCCCGTTGGTGCTAGTATGGAGTCAGGGGATGGATGAAGCGGAGAGCCCCGTTTGGAGTGAGGCTGCAAAGGGCATGCCATGGGAAGTGTTCTGCTGTGCCAAGATTCATCCTGCGCACGTTTTGTGGTTGGAGTGAGAAACAGGTTCCTTGGTGTTTTCTGCGAAACGCTTTAGCAGCCCGTTGGTGCTAGTATGGAGTCAGGGGATGGATGAAGCGGAGAGCCCCGTTTGGAGTGAGGCTGCAAAGGGCATGCCATGGGAAGTGTTCTGCTGTGCCAAGATTCATCCTGCGCACGTTTTGTGGTTGGAGTGAGAAACAGGTTCCTTGGTGTTTTCTGCGAAACGCTTTAGCAGCCCGTTGGTGCTAGTATGGAGTCAGGGGATGGATGAAGCGGAGAGCCCCGTATGGAGTGAGGCTGCAAAGGGTATGCCAGGGGAAGTGTTCTGCTGTGCCAAGATTCATGCTGCGCACGCTTTGTGGGTGGAGTGAGAAACAGGTTCCTTGGTGTTTTCTGCGAAACGCTTTAGCAGCCCGTTGGTGCTAGTATGGAGTCAGGGGATGGATGAAGCGGAGAGCCCCGTTTGGAGTGAGGCTTCAAAGGGCATGCCATGGGAAGTGTTCTGCTGTGCCAAGATTCATGCTGCGCACGCTTTGTGGTTGGAGTGAGAAACAGGTTCCTTGGTGTTTTCTGCGAAACGCTTTAGCAGCCCGTTGGTGCTAGTATGGAGTCAGGGGATGGATGAAGCGGAGAGCCCCATTTGGAGTGAGGCTGCAAAGCGCATGCCAAGGGAAGTGTTCTGCTGTGCCAAGACTCGTGCTGCGCACGCTTTGTGGTTGGAGTGAGAAACAGGTTCCTTGGTGTTTTCTGCGAAACGCTTTAGCAGCCCGTTGGTGCTAGTATGGAGTCAGGGGATGGATGAAGCGGAGAGCCCCGTTTGGAGTGAGGCTGCAAAGGGCATGCCAGGGGAAGTGTTCTGCTGTGCCAAGATTCATGCTGCGCACGCTTTGTGGGTGGAGTGAGAAACAGGTTCCTTGGTGTTTTCTGCGAAACGCTTTAGCAGCCCGTTGGTGCTAGTATGGAGTCAGGGGATGGATGAAGCGGAGAGCCCCGTTTGGAGTGAGGCTGCAAAGGGCATGCCAAGGGAAGTGTTCTGCTGTGCCAAGACTCGTGCTGCGCACTTTTGTGGTTGGAGTGAGAAACAGGTTCCTTGGTGTTTTCTGCGAAACGCTTTAACAGCCCGTTGGTGCTAGTATGGAGTCAGGGGATGGATGAAGCGGAGAGCCCCGTTTGGAGTGAGGCTTCAAAGGGCATGCCATGGGAAGTGTTCTGCTGTGCCAAGATTCATGCTGCGCACGCTTTGTGGTTGGAGTGAGAAACAGGTTCCTTGGTGTTTTCTGCGAAACGCTTTAGCAGCCCGTTGGTGCTAGTATGGAGTCAGGGGATGGATGAAGCGGAGAGCCCCGTTTGGAGTGAGGCTGCAAAGGGCATGCCAAGGGAAGTGTTCTGCTGTGCCAAGATTCATGCTGCGCACGCTTTGTGGGTGGAGTGAGAAACAGGTTCCTTGGTGTTTTCTGCGAAACGCTTTAGCAGCCCGTTGGTGCTAGTATGGAGTCAGGGGATGGATGAAGCGGAGAGCCCCATTTGGAGTGAGGCTGCAAAGGGCATGCCAAGGGAAGTGTTCTGCTGTGCCAAGACTCGTGCTGCGCACGCTTTGTGGTTGGAGTGAGAAACAGGTTCCTTGGTGTTTTCTGCGAAACGCTTTAGCAGCCCGTTGGTGCTAGTATGGAGTCAGGGGATGGATGAAGCGGAGAGCCCCGTTTGGAGTGAGGCTGCAAAGGGCATGCCAGGGGAAGTGTTCTGCTGTGCCAAGATTCATGCTGCGCACGCTTTGTGGGTGGAGTGAGAAACAGGTTCCTTGGTGTTTTCTGCGAAACGCTTTAGCAGGCCGTTGGTGCTAGTATGGAGTCAGGGGATGGATGAAGCGGAGAGCCCCGTTTGGAGTGAGGCTGCAAAGGGCATGCCAAGGGAAGTGTTCTGCTGTGCCAAGACTCGTGCTGCGCACTTTTGTGGTTGGAGTGAGAAACAGGTTCCTTGGTGTTTTCTGCGAAACGCTTTAGCAGCCCGTTGGTGCTAGTATGGAGTCAGGGGATGGATGAAGCGGAGAGCCCCGTTTGGAGTGAGGCTGCAAAGGGCATGCCAGGGGAAGTGTTCTGCTGTGCCAAGACTCGTGCTGCGCACGCTTTGTGGTTGGAGTGAGAAACAGGTTCGTTGGTGTTTTCTGCGAAACGCTTTAGCAGCCCGTTGGTGCTAGTATGGAGTCAGGGGATGGATGAAGCGGAGAGCCCCGTTTGGAGTGAGGCTGCAAAGGGCATGCCAAGGGAAGTGTTCTGCTGTGCCAAGATTCATGCTGCGCACGCTTTGTGGTTGGAGTGAGAAACAGGTTCGTTGGTGTTTTCTGCGAAACGCTTTAGCAGCCCGTTGGTGCTAGTATGGAGTCAGGGGATGGATGAAGCGGAGAGCCCCGTTTGGAGTGAGGCTGCAAAGGGCATGCCAAGGGAAGTGTTCTGCTGTGCCAAGATTTATGCTGCGCACGCTTTGTGGTTGGAGTGAGAAACAGGTTCCTTGGTGTTTTCTGCGAAACGCTTTAGCAGGCCGTTGGTGCTAGTATGGAGTCAGGGGATGGATGAAGAGGAGAGCCCCGTTTGGAGTGAGGCTGCAAAGGGCATGCCAAGGGAAGTGTTCTGCTGTGCCAAGATTCATGCTGCGCACGCTTTGTGGTTGGAGTGAGAAACAGGTTCCTTGGTGCTTTCTGCGAAACGCTTTAGCAGCCCGTTGGTGCTAGTATGGAGTCAGGGGATGGATGAAGCGGAGAGCCCCGTTTGGAGTGAGGCTGCAAAGGGCATGCCAAGGGAAGTGTTCTGCTGTGCCAAGATTCATGCTGCGCGCGTTTTGTGGTTGGAGTGAGAAACAGGTTCCTTGGTGTTTTCTGCGAAACGCTTTAGCAGCCCATTGGTGCTAGTATGGAGTCAGGGGATGGATGAAGCGGAGAGCCCCGTTTGGAGTGAGGCTGCAAAGGGCATGCCAAGGGAAGTGTTCTGCTGTGCCAAGATTCATGCTGCGCACGCTTTGTGGTTGGAGTGAGAAACAGGTTCCTTGGTGTTTTCTGCGAAACGCTTTAGCAGCCCGTTGGTGCTAGTATGGAGTCAGGGGATGGATGAAGCGGAGAGCCCCGTTTGGAGTGAGGCTGCAAAGGGCATGCCAAGGGAAGTGTTCTGCTGTGCCAAGACTCGTGCTGCGCACTTTTGTGGTTGGAGTGAGAAACAGGTTCCTTGGTGTTTTCTGCGAAACGCTTTAACAGCCCGTTGGTGCTAGTATGGAGTCAGGGGATGGATGAAGCGGAGAGCCCCGTTTGGAGTGAGGCTTCAAAGGGCATGCCATGGGAAGTGTTCTGCTGTGCCAAGATTCATGCTGCGCACGCTTTGTGGTTGGAGTGAGAAACAGGTTCGTTGGTGTTTTCTGCGAAACGCTTTAGCAGCCCGTTGGTGCTAGTATGGAGTCAGGGGATGGATGAAGCGGAGAGCCCCGTTTGGAGTGAGGCTGCAAAGGGCATGCCAGGGGAAGTGTTCTGCTGTGCCAAGACTCGTGCTGCGCACGCTTTGTGGTTGGAGTGAGAAACAGGTTCCTTGGTGCTTTCTGCGAAACGCTTTAGCAGCCCGTTGGTGCTAGTATGGAGTCAGGGGATGGATGAAGCGGAGAGCCCCGTTTGGAGTGAGGCTGCAAAGGGCATGCCATGGGAAGTGTTCTGCTGTGCCAAGATTCATGCTGCGCGCGTTTTGTGGTTGGAGTGAGAAACAGGTTCCTTGGTGTTTTCTGCGAAACGCTTTAGCAGCCCATTGGTGCTAGTATGGAGTCAGGGGATGGATGAAGGGGAGAGCCCCGTTTGGAGTGAGGCTGCAAAGGGCATGCCAAGGGAAGTGTTCTGCTGTGCCAAGATTCATGCTGCGCACGCTTTGTGGTTGGAGTGAGAAACAGGTTCCTTGGTGTTTTCTGCGAAACGCTTTAGCAGCCCGTTGGTGCTAGTATGGAGTCAGGGGATGGATGAAGCGGAGAGCCCCGTTTGGAGTGAGGCTGCAAAGGGCATGCCAGGGGAAGTGTTCTGCTGTGCCAAGATTCATGCTGCGCACGCTTTGTGGGTGGAGTGAGAAACAGGTTCCTTGGTGTTTTCTGCGAAACGCTTTAGCAGCCCGTTGGTGCTAGTATGGAGTCAGGGGATGGATGAAGCAGAGAGCCCCGTTTGGAGTGAGGCTGCAAAGGGCATGCCAAGGGAAGTGTTCTGCTGTGCCAAGACTCGTGCTGCGCACTTTTGTGGTTGGAGTGAGAAACAGGTTCCTTGGTGTTTTCTGCGAAACGCTTTAACAGCCCGTTGGTGCTAGTATGGAGTCAGGGGATGGATGAAGCGGAGAGCCCCGTTTGGAGTGAGGCTGCAAAGGGCATGCCAAGGGAAGTGTTTTGCTGTGCCAAGACTCGTGCTGCGCACGCTTTGTGGTTGGAGTGAGAAACAGGTTCCTTGGTGTTTTCTGCGAAACGCTTTAGCAGCCCGTTGGTGCTAGTATGGAGTCAGGGGATGGATGAAGCGGAGAGCCCCGTTTGGAGTGAGGCTGCAAAGGGCATGCCAGGGGAAGTGTTCTGCTGTGCCAAGATTCATGCTGCGCACGCTTTGTGGGTGGAGTGAGAAACAGGTTCGTTGGTGTTTTCTGCGAAACGCTTTAGCAGCCCGTTGGTGCTAGTATGGAGTCAGGGGATGGATGAAGCGGAGAGCCCCGTTTGGAGTGAGGCTGCAAAGGGCATGCCAAGGGAAGTGTTCTGCTGTGCCAAGACTCGTGCTGCGCACGCTTTGTGGTTGGAGTGAGAAACAGGTTCGTTGGTGTTTTCTGCGAAACGCTTTAGCAGCCCGTTGGTGCTAGTATGGAGTCAGGGGATGGATGAAGCGGAGAGCCCCGTTTGGAGTGAGGCTGCAAAGGGCATGCCAAGGGAAGTGTTCTGCTGTGCCAAGATTCATGCTGCGCGCGTTTTGTGGTTGGAGTGAGAAACAGGTTCCTTGGTGTTTTCTGCGAAACGCTTTAGCAGCCCATTGGTGCTAGTATGGAGTCAGGGGATGGATGAAGCGGAGAGCCCCGTTTGGAGTGAGGCTGCAAAGGGCATGCCAAGGGAAGTGTTCTGCTGTGCCAAGATTCATGCTGCGCACGCTTTGTGGTTGGAGTGAGAAACAGGTTCCTTGGTGTTTTCTGCGAAACGCTTTAGCAGCCCGTTGGTGCTAGTATGGAGTCAGGGGATGGATGAAGCGGAGAGCCCCGTTTGGAGTGAGGCTGCAAAGGGCATGCCAAGGGAAGTGTTCTGCTGTGCCAAGATTCATGCTGCGCACGCTTTGTGGTTGGAGTGAGAAACAGGTTCGTTGGTGTTTTCTGCGAAACGCTTTAGCAGCCCGTTGGTGCTAGTATGGAGTCAGGGGATGGATGAAGCGGAGAGCCCCGTTTGGAGTGAGGCTGCAAAGGGCATGCCAAGGGAAGTGTTCTGCTGTGCCAAGACTCGTGCTGCGCACGCTTTGTGGTTGGAGTGAGAAACAGGTTCGTTGGTGTTTTCTGCGAAACGCTTTAGCAGCCCGTTGGTGCTAGTATGGAGTCAGGGGATGGATGAAGCGGAGAGCCCCGTTTGGAGTGAGGCTGCAAAGGGCATGCCAAGGGAAGTGTTCTGCTGTGCCAAGACTCGTGCTGCGCACGCTTTGTGGTTGGAGTGAGAAACAGGTTCCTTGGTGTTTTCTGCGAAACGCTTTAGCAGCCCGTTGGTGCTAGTATGGAGTCAGGGGATGGATGAAGCGGAGAGCCCCGTTTGGAGTGAGGCTGCAAAGGGCATGCCAAGGGAAGTGTTCTGCTGTGCCAAGATTCATGCTGCGCACGTTTTGTGGTTGGAGTGAGAAACAGGTTCGTTGGTGTTTTCTGCGAAACGCTTTAGCAGCCCGTTGGTGCTAGTATGGAGTCAGGGGATGGATGAAGCGGAGAGCCCCGTTTGGAGTGAGGCTGCAAAGGGCATGCCAAGGGAAGTGTTCTGCTGTGCCAAGATTCATGCTGCGCACGCTTTGTGGTTGGAGTGAGAAACAGGTTCCTTGGTGTTTTCTGCGAAACGCTTTAGCAGCCCGTTGGTGCTAGTATGGAGTCAGGGGATGGATGAAGCGGAGAGCCCCGTTTGGAGTGAGGCTGCAAAGGGCATGCCAAGGGAAGTGTTCTGCTGTGCCAAGATTCATGCTGCGCACACTTTGTGGTTGGAGTGAGAAACAGGTTCCTTGGTGTTTTCTGCGAAACGCTTTAGCAGCCCGTTGGTGCTAGTATGGAGTCAGGGGATGGATGAAGCGGAGAGCCCCGTTTGGAGTGAGGCTGCAAAGGGCATGCCAAGGGAAGTGTTCTGCTGTGCCAAGATTCATGCTGCGCACGTTTTGTGGTTGGAGTGAGAAACAGGTTCCTTGGTGTTTTCTGCGAAACGCTTTAGCAGCCCGTTGGTGCTAGTATGGAGTCAGGGGATGGATGAAGCGGAGAGCCCCATTTGGAGTGAGGCTGCAAAGCGCATGCCAAGGGAAGTGTTCTGCTGTGCCAAGACTCGTGCTGCGCACGCTTTGTGTTTGGAGTGAGAAACAGGTTCCTTGGTGTTTTCTGCGAAACGCTTTAGCAGCACGTTGGTGCTAGTATGGAGTTAGGGGATGGATGAAGCGGAGAGCCCCGTTTGGAGTGAGGCTGCAAAGGGCATGCCAGGGGAAGTGTTCTGCTGTGCCAAGATTCATGCTGCGCACGTTTTGTGGTTGGAGTGAGAAACAGGTTCCTTGGTGTTTTCTGCGAAACGCTTTAGCAGCCCGTTGGTGCTAGTATGGAGTCAGGGGATGGATGAAGCGGAGAGCCCCATTTGGAGTGAGGCTGCAAAGCGCATGCCAAGGGAAGTGTTCTGCTGTGCCAAGACTCGTGCTGCGCACGCTTTGTGTTTGGAGTGAGAAACAGGTTCCTTGGTGTTTTCTGCGAAACGCTTTAGCAGCACGTTGGTGCTAGTATGGAGTTAGGGGATGGATGAAGCGGAGAGCCCCGTTTGGAGTGAGGCTGCAAAGGGCATGCCAGGGGAAGTGTTCTGCTGTGCCAAGATTCATGCTGCGCACGCTTTGTGGGTGGAGTGAGAAACAGGTTCCTTGGTGTTTTCTGCGATACGCTTTAGCAGCCCGTTGGTGCTAGTATGGAGTCAGGGGATGGATGAAGCGGAGAGCCCCGTTTGGAGTGAGGCTGCAAAGGGCATGCCAAGGGAAGTGTTCTGCTGTGCCAAGATTCATGCTGCGCACGCTTTGTGGTTGGAGTGAGAAACAGGTTCCTTGGTGTTTTCTGCGAAACGCTTTAGCAGCCCGTTGGTGCTAGTATGGAGTCAGGGGATGGATGAAGCGGAGAGCCCCGTGTGGAGTGAGGCTGCAAAGGGCATGCCAAGGGAAGTGTTCTGCTGTGCCAAGACTCGTGCTGCGCACGCTTTGTGGTTGGAGTGAGAAACAGGTTCCTTGGTGTTTTCTGCGAAACGCTTTAGCAGCCCGTTGGTGCTAGTATGGAGTTAGGGGATGGATGAAGCGGAGAGCCCCGTTTGGAGTGAGGCTGCAAAGGGCATGCCAAGGGAAGTGTTCTGCTGTGCCAAGACTCGTGCTGCGCACGCTTTGTGGTTGGAGTGAGAAACAGGTTCCTTGGTGTTTTCTGCGAAACGCTTTAGCAGCCCGTTGGTGCTAGTATGGAGTCAGGGGATGGATGAAGCGGAGAGCCCCGTTTGGAGTGAGGCTGCAAAGGGCATGCCAAGGGAAGTGTTCTGCTGTGCCAAGACTCGTGCTGCGCACGCTTTGTGGTTGGAGTGAGAAACAGGTTCCTTGGTGTTTTCTGCGAAACGCTTTAGCAGCACGTTGGTGCTAGTATGGAGTTAGGGGATGGATGAAGCGGAGAGCCCCATTTGGAGTGAGGCTGCAAAGCGCATGCCAAGGGAAGTGTTCTGCTGTGCCAAGACTCGTGCTGCGCACGCTTTGTGGTTGGAGTGAGAAACAGGTTCCTTGGTGTTTTCTGCGAAACGCTTTAGCAGCACGTTGGTGCTAGTATGGAGTTAGGGGATGGATGAAGCGGAGAGCCCCGTTTGGAGTGAGGCTGCAAAGGGCATGCCAGGGGAAGTGTTCTGCTGTGCCAAGACTCGTGCTGCGCACGCTTTGTGGTTGGAGTGAGAAACAGGTTCCTTGGTGTTTTCTGCGAAACGCTTTAGCAGCCCATTGATGCTAATATGGAGTCAGGGGATGGATGAAGTGGAGAGCCCCGTTTGGAGTGAGGCTGCAAAGGGCATGCCAAGGGAAGTGTTCTGCTGTGCCAAGATTCATGCTGCGCACGCTTTGTGGTTGGAGTGAGAAACAGGTTCCTTGGTGTTTTCTGCGAAACGCTTTAGCAGCCCGTTGGTGCTAGTATGGAGTCAGGGGATGGATGAAGCGGAGAGCCCCGTGTGGAGTGAGGCTGCAAAGGGCATGCCAAGGGAAGTGTTCTGCTGTGCCAAGACTCGTGCTGCGCACGCTTTGTGGTTGGAGTGAGAAACAGGTTCCTTGGTGTTTTCTGCGAAACGCTTTAGCAGCCCGTTGGTGCTAGTATGGAGTCAGGGGATGGATGAAGCGGAGAGCCCCCGTTTGGAGTGAGGCTGCAAAGGGCATGCCAAGGGAAGTGTTCTGCTGTGCCAAGACTCGTGCTGCGCACGCTTTGTGGTTGGAGTGAGAAACAGGTTCGTTGGTGTTTTCTGCGAAACGCTTTAGCAGCCCGTTGGTGCTAGTATGGAGTCAGGGGATGGATGAAGCGGAGAGCCCCGTTTGGAGTGAGGCTGCAAAGGGCATGCCAAGGGAAGTGTTCTGCTGTGCCAAGACTCGTGCTGCGCACGCTTTGTGGTTGGAGTGAGAAACAGGTTCCTTGGTGTTTTCTGCGAAACGCTTTAGCAGCCCGTTGGTGCTAGTATGGAGTCAGGGGATGGATGAAGCGGAGAGCCCCGTTTGGAGTGAGGCTGCAAAGCGCATGCCAAGGGAAGTGATCTGCTGTGCCAAGACTCGTGCTGCGCACGCTTTGTGGTTGGAGTGAGAAACAGCTTTGTTGGTGTTTTCTGCGAAACGCTTTAGCAGCCCATTGGTGCTAGTATGGAGTCAGGGGATGGATGAAGCGGAGAGCCCCATTTGGAGTGAGGCTGCAAAGGGCATGCCAGGGGAAGTGTTCTGCTGTGCCAAGATTCATGCTGCGCACGCTTTGTGGGTGGAGTGAGAAACAGGTTCCTTGGTGTTTTCTGCGAAACGCTTTAGCAGCCCGTTGGTGCTAGTATGGAGTCAGGGGATGGATGAAGCGGAGAGCCCCGTTTGGAGTGAGGCTGCAAAGGGCATGCCAAGGGAAGTGTTCTGCTGTGCCAAGATTCATGCTGCGCACGCTTTGTGGGTGGAGTGAGAAACAGGTTCCTTGGTGTTTTCTGCGAAACGCTTTAGCAGCCCGTTGGTGCTAGTACGGAGTCAGGGGATGGATGAAGCGGAGAGCCCCGTTTGGAGTGAGGCTGCAAAGGGCATGCCAAGGGAAGTGTTCTGCTGTGCCAAGACTCGTGCTGCGCACGTTTTGTGGTTGGAGTGAGAAACAGGTTCCTTGGTGTTTTCTGCGAAACGCTTTAGCAGCCCGTTGGTGCTAGTATGGAGTCAGGGGATGGATGAAGCGGAGAGCCCCGTTTGGAGTGAGGCTGCGAAGGGCATGCCAGGGGAAGTGTTCTGCTGTGCCAAGATTCATGCTGCGCACGCTTTGTGGGTGGAGTGAGAAACAGGTTCCTTGGTGTTTTCTGCGAAACGCTTTAGCAGCCCGTTGGTGCTAGTATGGAGTCAGGGGATGGATGAAGCGGAGAGCCCCGTTTGGAGTGAGGCTGCAAAGGGCATGCCAAGGGAAGTGTTCTGCTGTGCCAAGACTCGTGCTGCGCACGCTTTGTGGTTGGAGTGAGAAACAGGTTCCTTGGTGTTTTCTGCGAAACGCTTTAGCAGCCCGTTGGTGCTAGTATGGAGTCAGGGGATGGATGAAGCGGAGAGCCCCGTTTGGAGTGAGGCTGCAAAGCGCATGCCAAGGGAAGTGTTCTGCTGTGCCAAGACTCGTGCTGCGCACGCTTTGTGGTTGGAGTGAGAAACAGGTTCCTTGGTGTTTTCTGCGAAACGCTTTAGCAGCCCGTTGGTGCTAGTATGGAGTCAGGGGATGGATGAAGCGGAGAGCCCCGTTTGGAGTGAGGCTGCGAAGGGCATGCCAGGGGAAGTGTTCTGCTGTGCCAAGATTCATGCTGCGCACGCTTTGCGGGTGGAGTGAGAAACAGGTTCCTTGGTGTTTTCTGCGAAACGCTTTAGCAGCCCGTTGGTGCTAGTATGGAGTCAGGGGATGGATGAAGCGGAGAGCCCCGTTTGGAGTGAGGCTGCAAAGGGCATGCCAAGGGAAGTGTTCTGCTGTGCCAAGACTCGTGCTGCGCACGCTTTGTGGTTGGAGTGAGAAACAGGTTCCTTGGTGTTTTCTGCGAAACGCTTTAGCAGCCCGTTGGTGCTAGTATGGAGTCAGGGGATGGATGAAGCGGAGAGCCCCGTTTGGAGTGAGGCTGCAAAGCGCATGCCAGGGGAAGTGTTCTGCTGTGCCAAGACTCGTGCTGCGCACGCTTTGTGGTTGGAGTGAGAAACAGGTTCCTTGGTGTTTTCTGCGAAACGCTTTAGCAGCCCGTTGGTGCTAGTATGGAGTCAGGGGATGGATGAAGCGGAGAGCCCCGTTTGGAGTGAGGCTGCAAAGCGCATGCCAAGGGAAGTGTTCTGCTGTGCCAAGACTCGTGCTGCGCACGCTTTGTGGTTGGAGTGAGAAACAGGTTCCTTGGTGTTTTCTGCGAAACGCTTTAGCAGCCCGTTGGTGCTAGTATGGAGTCAGGGGATGGATGAAGCGGAGAGCCCCGTTTGGAGTGAGGCTGCGAAGGGCATGCCAGGGGAAGTGTTCTGCTGTGCCAAGATTCATGCTGCGCACGCTTTGTGGGTGGAGTGAGAAACAGGTTCCTTGGTGTTTTCTGCGAAACGCTTTAGCAGCCCGTTGGTGCTAGTATGGAGTCAGGGGATGGATGAAGCGGAGAGCCCCGTTTGGAGTGAGGCTGCAAAGGGCATGCCAAGGGAAGTGTTCTGCTGTGCCAAGACTCGTGCTGCGCACGCTTTGTGGTTGGAGTGAGAAACAGGTTCCTTGGTGTTTTCTGCGAAACGCTTTAGCAGCCCGTTGGTGCTAGTATGGAGTCAGGGGATGGATGAAGCGGAGAGCCCCGTTTGGAGTGAGGCTGCAAAGCGCATGCCAAGGGAAGTGTTCTGCTGTGCCAAGACTCGTGCTGCGCACGCTTTGTGGTTGGAGTGAGAAACAGGTTCCTTGGTGTTTTCTGTGAAACGCTTTAGCAGCACGTTGGTGCTAGTATGGAGTTAGGGGATGGATGAAGCGGAGAGCCCCATTTGGAGTGAGGCTGCAAAGCGCATGCCAAGGGAAGTGTTCTGCTGTGCCAAGACTCGTGCTGCGCACGCTTTGTGGTTGGAGTGAGAAACAGGTTCCTTGGTGTTTTCTGCGAAATGCTTTAGCAGCACGTTGGTGCTAGTATGGAGTTAGGGGATGGATGAAGCGGAGAGCCCCGTTTGGAGTGAGGCTGCAAAGGGCATGCCAGGGGAAGTGTTCTGCTGTGCCAAGATTCATGCTGCGCACGCTTTGTGGTTGGAGTGAGAAACAGGTTCGTTGGTGTTTTCTGCGAAACGCTTTAGCAGCCCGTTGGTGCTAGTATGGAGTCAGGGGATGGATGAAGCGGAGAGCCCCGTTTGGAGTGAGGCTGCAAAGCGCATGCCAAGGGAAGTGTTCTGCTGTGCCAAGACTCGTGCTGCGCACGCTTTGTGGTTGGAGTGAGAAACAGCTTTGTTGGTGTTTTCTGCGAAACGCTTTAGCAGCCCATTGGTGCTAATATGGAGTCAGGGGATGGATGAAGCGGAGAGCCCCATTTGGAGTGAGGCTGCAAAGCGCATGGCAAGGGAAGTGTTCTGCTGTGCCAAGACTCGTGCTGCGCACGCTTTGTGGTTGGAGTGAGAAACAGGTTCGTTGGTGTTTTCTGCGAAACGCTTTAGCAGCCCGTTGGTGCTAGTATGCAGTTAGGGGATGGATGAAGCGGAGAGCCCCGTTTGGAGTGAGGCTGCAAAGGGCATGCCAAGGGAAGTGTTCTGCTGTGCCAAGACTCATGCTGGGCACACTTTGTGGGTGGGATGAGAAACAGGCTTGATGATTTTGTTTTGCTGCCGAAAGAAATCCTGGAAGCGCGCTTTAGTGTAAGCGTTGAGTTCAGCGAGGGAAGAAGCGCAGAGCCCCATTTGGAGTGAGGCTGTAAAGAGCATGCCAAGGGAAGTGTGAAGCAGTGCCAAGACTCATGCTGGGCACACTTTGTGGGTGGGATGAGAAACAGGCTTGATGATTCTGTTTTGCTGCCGAAAGCAATCCTGCAAGCGCGCTTTAGTGTAAGCGTGGAGTTGAGCGAGGGAAGAAGCGCAGAGCCCCGTTTGGAGTGAGGCTGTAAAGAGCATGCCAAGGGAAGTGTGAAGCAGTGCCAAGACTCATGCTGGGCACACTTTGTGGCTGGGATGAGAAGCAGGCTTGATGATTCTGTTTTGCTGCGGAAAGCAATGCTGGAAGCGCGCTTTAGTGTAAGCGTGGAGTTGAGCGAGGGAAGAAGCGTAGAGCCCCATTTGGAGTGAGGCTGTAAAGAGCATGCCAAGGGAAGTGTGAAGCAGTGCCAAGACTCATGCTGGGCACACTTTGTGGCTGGGATGAGAAACAGGCTTGATGATTCTGTTTTGCGGCCGAAAGCAATCCTGGAAGCGCGCTTTAGTGTAAGCGTGGAGTTGAGCGAGGGAAGAAGCGCAGAACCCCATTTGGAGTGAGGCTGTAAAGAGCATGCCAAGGGAAGTGTGAAGCAGTGCCAAGACTCATGCTGGGCACACTTTGTGGGTGGGATGAGAAACAGGCTTGATGATTCTGTTTTGCTGCCGAAAGCAATGCTGGAAGCGCGCTTTAGTGTAAGCGTGGAGTTGAGCGAGGGAAGAAGCGCAGAGCCCCATTTGGAGTGAGGCTGTAAAGAGCATGCCAAGGGAAGTGTGAAGCAGTGCCAAGACTCATGCTGGGCACACTTTGTGGCTGGGATGAGAAACAGGCTTGATGATTCTGTTTTGCTGCCGAAAGCAATGCTGGAAGCGCGCTTTAGTGTAAGCGTGGAGTTGAGCGAGGGAAGAAGCACAGAGCCCCATTTGGAGTGAGGCTGTAAAGAGCATGCCAAGGGAAGTGTGAAGCAGTGCCAAGACTCATGCTGGGCACACTTTGTGGCTGGGATGAGAAACAGGCTTGATGATTCTGTTTTGCTGCCGAAAGCAATCCTGGAAGCGCGCTTTAGTGTAAGCGTGGAGTTGAGCGAGGGAAGAAGTGAAGAGCCCCATTTGGAGTGAGGCTGTAAAGAGCATGCCAAGGGAAGTGTGAAGCAGTGCCAAGACTCATGCTGGGCACACTTTGTGGGTGGGATGAGAAACAGCCTTGATGATTCTGTTTTGCTCCCGAAAGCAATCCTGGAAGCGTGCTTTAGTGTAAGCGTGGAGTTCAGCGAGGGAAGAAGCGCAGAACCCCATTTGGAGTGAGGCTGTAAAGAGCATGCCAAGGGAAGTGTGAAGCAGTGCCAAGACTCATGCTGGGCACACTTTGTGGCTGGGATGAGAAACAGGCTTGATGATTCTGTTTTGCTGCCGAAAGCAATGCTGGAAGCGCGCTTAGTGTAAGCGTGGAGTTGAGCGAGGGAAGAAGCACAGAGCCCCATTTGGAGTGAGGCTGTAAAGAGCATGCCAAGGGAAGTGTGAACAAGTGCCAAGACTCATGCTGGGCACACTTTGTGGCTGGGATGAGAAACAGGCTTGATGATTCTGTTTTGCTGCCGAAAGCCATCCTGGAAGCGCGCTTTAGTGTAAGCGTGGAGTTGAGCGAGGGAAGAAGCACAGAGCCCCATTTGGAGTGAGGCTGTAAAGAGCATGCCAAGGGAATTGTGAACAAGTGCCAAGACTCATGCTGGGCACACTTTGTGGCTGGGATGAGAAACAGGCTTGATGATTCTGTTTTGCTGCCGAAAGCCATCCTGGAAGCGCGCTTTAGTGTAAGCGTGGAGTTCAGCGAGGGAAGAAGCGCAGAGCCCCATTTGGAGTGAGGCTGTAAAGAGCATGCCAAGGGAAGTGTGAAGCAGTGCCAAGACTCATGCTGGGCACACTTTGTGGGTGGGATGAGAAACAGGCTTGATGATTCTGTTTTGCTGCCGAAAGCAATGCTGGAAGTGCGCTTTAGTGTAAGCGTGGAGTTCAGCGAGGGAAGAAGCGCAGAGCCCCATTTGGAGTGAGGCTGTAAAGAGCATGCCAAGGGAAGTGTGAAGCAGTGCCAAGACTCATGCTGGGCACACTTTGTGGGTGGGATAAGAAACAGGCTTGATGATTCTGTTTTGCTGCCGAAAGCAATGCTGGAAGCGCGCTTTAGTGTAAGCGTGGAGTTGAGCGAGGGAAGAAGCGCAGAGCCCCATTTGGAGTGAGGCTGTAAAGAGCATGCCAAGGGAAGTGTGAAGCAGTGCCAAGACTCATGCTGGGCACACTTTGTGGCTGGGATGAGAAACAGGCTTGATGATTCTGTTTTGCTGCCGAAAGCAATGCTGGAAGCGCGCTTTAGTGTAAGCGTGGAGTTGAGCGAGGGAAGAAGCGCAGAGCCCCATTTGGAGTGAGGCTGTAAAGAGCATGCCAAGGGAAGTGTGAAGCAGTGCCAAGACTCATGCTGGGCACACTTTGTGGGTGGGATGAGAAACAGGCTTGATGATTCTGTTTTGCGGCCGAAAGCAATCCTGGAAGCGCGCTTTAGTGTAAGCGTGGAGTTGAGCGAGGGAAGAAGCGCAGAACCCCATTTGGAGTGAGGCTGTAAAGAGCATGCCAAGGGAAGTGTGAAGCAGTGCCAAGACTCATGCTGGGCACACTTTGTGGGTGGGATGAGAAACAGGCTTGATGATTCTGTTTTGCTCCTGAAAGCAATGCTGGAAGCGCGCTTTAGTGTAAGCGTGGAGTTGAGCGAGGGAAGAAGCGCAGAGCCCCATTTGGAGTGAGGCTGTAAAGAGCATGCCAAGGGAAGTGTGAAGCAGTGCCAAGACTCATGCTGGGCACACTTTGTGGCTGGGATGAGAAACAGGCTTGATGATTCTATTTTGCTGCCGAAAGCAATGCTGGAAGCGCGCTTTAGTGTAAGCGTGGAGTTGAGCGAGGGAAGAAGCGCAGAACCCCATTTGGAGTGAGGCTGTAAAGAGCATGCCAAGGGAAGTGTGAAGCAGTGCCAAGACTCATGCTGGGAACACTTTGTGGGTGGGATGAGAAACAGGCTTGATGATTCTGTTTTGCTGCCGAAAGCAATGCTGGAAGCGCGCTTTAGTGTAAGCGTGGAGTTGAGCGAGGGAAGAAGCACAGAGCCCCATTTGGAGTGAGGCTGTAAAGAGCATGCCAAGGGAAGTGTGAAGCAGTGCCAAGACTCATGCTGGGCACACTTTGTGGCTGGGATGAGAAACAGGCTTGATGATTCTGTTTTGCTGCCGAAAGCAATCCTGGAAGCGCGCTTTAGTGTAAGCGTGGAGTTGAGCGAGGGAAGAAGTGAAGAGCCCCATTTGGAGTGAGGCTGTAAAGAGCATGCCAAGGGAAGTGTGAAGCAGTGCCAAGACTCATGCTGGGCACACTTTGTGGGTGGGATGAGAAACAGCCTTGATGATTCTGTTTTGCTCCCGAAAGCAATCCTGGAAGCGTGCTTTAGTGTAAGCGTGGAGTTCAGCGAGGGAAGTAGCGCAGAACCCCATTTGGAGTGAGGCTGTAAAGAGCATGCCAAGGGAAGTGTGAAGCAGTGCCAAGACTCATGCTGGGCACACTTTGTGGCTGGGATGAGAAACAGGCTTGATGATTCTGTTTTGCTGCCGAAAGCAATGCTGGAAGCGCGCTTAGTGTAAGCGTGGAGTTGAGCGAGGGAAGAAGCACAGAGCCCCATTTGGAGTGAGGCTGTAAAGAGCATGCCAAGGGAATTGTGAACAAGTGCCAAGACTCATGCTGGGCACACTTTGTGGCTGGGATGAGAAACAGGCTTGATGATTCTGTTTTGCTGCCGAAAGCCATCCTGGAAGCGCGCTTTAGTGTAAGCGTGGAGTTGAGCGAGGGAAGAAGCACAGAGCCCCATTTGGAGTGAGGCTGTAAAGAGCATGCCAAGGGAAGTGTGAACAAGTGCCAAGACTCATGCTGGGCACACTTTGTGGCTGGGATGAGAAACAGGCTTGATGATTCTGTTTTGCTGCCGAAAGCCATCCTGGAAGCGCGCTTTAGTGTAAGCGTGGAGTTGAGCGAGGGAAGAAGCGCAGAGCCCCATTTGGAGTGAGGCTGTAAAGAGCATGCCAAGGGAAGTGTGAAGCAGTGCCAAGACTCATGCTGGGCACACTTTGTGGCTGGGATGAGAAACAGGCTTGATGATTCTGTTTTGCTGCCGAAAGCAATGCTGGAAGTGCGCTTTAGTGTAAGCGTGGAGTTCAGCGAGGGAAGAAGCGCAGAGCCCCATTTGGAGTGAGGCTGTAAAGAGCATGCCAAGGGAAGTGTGAAGCAGTGCCAAGACTCATGCTGGGCACACTTTGTGGGTGGGATAAGAAACAGGCTTGATGATTCTGTTTTGCTGCCGAAAGCAATGCTGGAAGCGCGCTTTAGTGTAAGCGTGGAGTTGAGCGAGGGAAGAAGCGCAGAGCCCCATTTGGAGTGAGGCTGTAAAGAGCATGCCAAGGGAAGTGTGAAGCAGTGCCAAGACTCATGCTGGGCACACTTTGTGGCTGGGATGAGAAACAGGCTTGATGATTCTGTTTTGCTGCCGAAAGCAATGCTGGAAGCGCGCTTTAGTGTAAGCGTGGAGTTGAGCGAGGGAAGAAGCGCAGAGCCCCATTTGGAGTGAGGCTGTAAAGAGCATGCCAAGGGAAGTGTGAAGCAGTGCCAAGACTCATGCTGGGCACACTTTGTGGGTGGGATGAGAAACAGGCTTGATGATTCTGTTTTGCGGCCGAAAGCAATCCTGGAAGCGCGCTTTAGTGTAAGCGTGGAGTTGAGCGAGGGAAGAAGCGCAGAGCCCCATTTGGAGTGAGGCTGTAAAGAGCATGCCAAGGGAAGTGTGAAGCAGTGCCAAGACTCATGCTGGGCACACTTTGTGGGTGGGATGAGAAACAGGCTTGATGATTCTGTTTTGCTCCTGAAAGCAATGCTGGAAGCGCGCTTTAGTGTAAGCGTGGAGTTGAGCGAGGGAAGAAGCGCAGAGCCCCATTTGGAGTGAGGCTGTAAAGAGCATGCCAAGGGAAGTGTGAAGCAGTGCCAAGACTCATGCTGGGCACACTTTGTGGCTGGGATGAGAAACAGGCTTGATGATTCTATTTTGCTGCCGAAAGCAATGCTGGAAGCGCGCTTTAGTGTAAGCGTGGAGTTGAGCGAGGGAAGAAGCGCAGAACCCCATTTGGAGTGAGGCTGTAAAGAGCATGCCAAGGGAAGTGTGAAGCAGTGCCAAGACTCATGCTGGGAACACTTTGTGGGTGGGATGAGAAACACGCTTGATGATTCTGTTTTTGCTGCCGAAAGCAATGCTGGAAGCGCGCTTTAGTGCAAGCGTGGAGTTGAGCGAGGGAAGAAGCTCAGAGCCCCATTTGGAGTGAGGCTGTAAAGAGCATGCCAAGGGAAGTGTGAAGCAGTGCCAAGACTCATGCTGGGCACACTTTGTGGCTGGGATGAGAAACAGGCTTGATGATTCTGTTTTGCTGCCGAAAGCAATGCTGGAAGCGCGCTTTAGTGTAAGCGTGGAGTTGAGCGAGGGAAGAAGCACAGAGCCCCATTTGGAGTGAGGCTGTAAAGAGCATGCCAAGGGAAGTGTGAAGCAGTGCCAAGACTCATGCTGGGCACACTTTGTGGCTGGGATTAGAAACAGGCTTGATGATTCTGTTTTGCTGCCGAAAGCAATGCTGGAAGCGCGCTTTAGTGTAAGCGTGGAGTTGAGCGAGGGAAGAAGTGAAGAGCCCCATTTGGAGTGAGGCTGTAAAGAGCATGCCAAGGGAAGTGTGAAGCAGTGCCAAGACTCATGCTGGGCACACTTTGTGGCTGGGATGAGAAACAGCCTTGATGATTCTGTTTTGCTCCCGAAAGCAATCCTGGAAGCGTGCTTTAGTGTAAGCGTGGAGTTCAGCGAGGGAAGAAGCGCAGAACCCCATTTGGAGTGAGGCTGTAAAGAGCATGCCAAGGGAAGTGTGAAGCAGTGCCAAGACTCATGCTGGGCACACTTTGTGGCTGGGATGAGAAACAGGCTTGATGATTCTGTTTTGCTGCCGAAAGCAATGCTGGAAGCGCGCTTAGTGTAAGCGTGGAGTTGAGCGAGGGAAGAAGCACAGAGCCCCATTTGGAGTGAGGCTGTAAAGAGCATGCCAAGGGAATTGTGAACAAGTGCCAAGACTCATGCTGGGCACACTTTGTGGCTGGGATGAGAAACAGGCTTGATGATTCTGTTTTGCTGCCGAAAGCCATCCTGGAAGCGCGCTTTAGTGTAAGCGTGGAGTTGAGCGAGGGAAGAAGCACAGAGCCCCATTTGGAGTGAGGCTGTAAAGAGCATGCCAAGGGAAGTGTGAACAAGTGCCAAGACTCATGCTGGGCACACTTTGTGGCTGGGATGAGAAACAGGCTTGATGATTCTGTTTTGCTGCCGAAAGCCATCCTGGAAGCGCGCTTTAGTGTAAGCGTGGAGTTCAGCGAGGGAAGAAGCGCAGAGCCCCATTTGGAGTGAGGCTGTAAAGAGCATGCCAAGGGAAGTGTGAAGCAGTGCCAAGACTCATGCTGGGCACACTTTGTGGGTGGGATGAGAAACAGGCTTGATGATTCTGTTTTGCAGCCGAAAGCAATGCTGGAAGTGCCCTTTAGTGTAAGCGTGGAGTTGAGCGAGGGAAGAAGCGCAGAGCCCCATTTGGAGTGAGGCTGTAAAGAGCATGCCAAGGGAAGTGTGAAGCAGTGCCAAGACTCATGCTGGGCACACTTTGTGGGTGGGATAAGAAACAGGCTTGATGATTCTGTTTTGCTGCCGAAAGCAATGCTGGAAGCGCGCTTTAGTGTAAGCGTGGAGTTGAGCGAGGGAAGAAGCGCAGAGCCCCATTTGGAGTGAGGCTGTAAAGAGCATGCCAAGGGAAGTGTGAAGCAGTGCCAAGACTCATGCTGGGCACACTTTGTGGCTGGGATGAGAAACAGGCTTGATGATTCTGTTTTGCTGCCGAAAGCAATGCTGGAAGCGCGCTTTAGTGTAAGCGTGGAGTTGAGCGAGGGAAGAAGCGCAGAGCCCCATTTGGAGTGAGGCTGTAAAGAGCATGCCAAGGGAAGTGTGAAGCAGTGCCAAGACTCATGCTGGGCACACTTTGTGGGTGGGATGAGAAACAGGCTTGATGATTCTGTTTTGCGGCCGAAAGCAATCCTGGAAGCGCGCTTTAGTGTAAGCGTGGAGTTGAGCGAGGGAAGAAGCGCAGAACCCCATTTGGAGTGAGGCTGTAAAGAGCATGCCAAGGGAAGTGTGAAGCAGTGCCAAGACTCATGCTGGGCACACTTTGTGGGTGGGATGAGAAACAGGCTTGATGATTCTGTTTTGCTCCTGAAAGCAATGCTGGAAGCGCGCTTTAGTGTAAGCGTGGAGTTGAGCGAGGGAAGAAGCGCAGAGCCCCATTTGGAGTGAGGCTGTAAAGAGCATGCCAAGGGAAGTGTGAAGCAGTGCCAAGACTCATGCTGGGCACACTTTGTGGCTGGGATGAGAAACAGGCTTGATGATTCTATTTTGCTGCCGAAAGCAATGCTGGAAGCGCGCTTTAGTGTAAGCGTGGAGTTGAGCTAGGGAAGAAGCGCAGAACCCCATTTGGAGTGAGGCTGTAAAGAGCATGCCAAGGGAAGTGTGAAGCAGTGCCAAGACTCATGCTGGGAACACTTTGTGGGTGGGATGAGAAACACGCTTGATGATTCTGTTTTTGCTGCCGAAAGCAATGCTGGAAGCGCGCTTTAGTGCAAGCGTGGAGTTGAGCGAGGGAAGAAGCTCAGAGCCCCATTTGGAGTGAGGCTGTAAAGAGCATGCCAAGGGAAGTGTGAAGCAGTGCCAAGACTCATGCTGGGCACACTTTGTGGCTGGGATGAGAAACAGGCTTGATGATTCTGTTTTGCTGCCGAAAGCAATGCTGGAAGCGCGCTTTAGTGTAAGCGTGGAGTTGAGCGAGGGAAGAAGCACAGAGCCCCATTTGGAGTGAGGCTGTAAAGAGCATGCCAAGGGAAGTGTGAAGCAGTGCCAAGACTCATGCTGGGCACACTTTGTGGCTGGGATGAGAAACAGGCTTGATGATTCTGTTTTGCTGCCGAAAGCAATCCTGGAAGCGCGCTTTAGTGTAAGCGTGGAGTTGAGCGAGGGAAGAAGTGAAGAGCCCCATTTGGAGTGAGGCTGTAAAGAGCATGCCAAGGGAAGTGTGAAGCAGTGCCAAGACTCATGCTGGGCACACTTTGTGGCTGGGATGAGAAACAGGCTTGATGATTCTGTTTTGCTGCCGAAAGCAATGCTGGAAGCGCGCTTAGTGTAAGCGTGGAGTTGAGCGAGGGAAGAAGCGCAGAGCCCCATTTGGAGTGAGGCTGTAAAGAGCATGCCAAGGGAAGTGTGAAGCAGTGCCAAGACTCATGCTGGGCACACTTTGTGGCTGGGATGAGAAACAGGCTTGATGATTCTGTTTTGCTGCCGAAAGCAATGCTGGAAGCGCGCTTTAGTGTAAGCGTGGAGTTGAGCGAGGGAAGAAGCGCAGAGCCCCATTTGGAGTGAGGCTGTAAAGAGCATGCCAAGGGAAGTGTGAAGCAGTGCCAAGACTCATGCTGGGCACACTTTGTGGGTGGGATGAGAAACAGGCTTGATGATTCTGTTTTGCTGCCGAAAGCAATGCTGGAAGCGCGCTTTAGTGTAAGCGTGGAGTTGAGCGAGGGAAGAAGCGCAGAGCCCCATTTGGAGTGAGGCTGTAAAGAGCATGCCAAGGGAAGTGTGAAGCAGTGCCAAGACTCATGCTGGGCACACTTTGTGGGTGGGATGAGAAACAGGCTTGATGATTCTGTTTTGTGCCGAAAGCAATGCTGGAAGTGCGCTTTAGTGTAAGCGTGGAGTTGAGCGAGGGAAGAAGCGCAGAACCCCATTTGGAGTGAGGCTGTAAAGAGCATGCCAAGGGAAGTGTGAAGCAGTGCCAAGACTCATGCTGGGCACACTTTGTGGCTGGGATGAGAAACAGGCTTGATGATTCTGTTTTGCTGCCGAAAGCAATGCTGGAAGCGTGCTTTAGTGTAAGCGTGGAGTTGAGCGAGGGAAGAAGCACAGAACCCCATTTGGAGTGAGGCTGTAAAGAGCATGCCAAGGGAAGTGTGAAGCAGTGCCAAGACTCATGCTGGGCACACTTTGTGGCTGGGATCAGAAACAGGCTTGATGATTCTGTTTTGCTGCCGAAAGCAATCCTGGAAGCGCGCTTTAGTGTAAGCGTGGAGTTGAGCGAGGGAAGAAGCGAAGAGCCCCATTTGGAGTGAGGCTGTAAAGAGCATGCCAAGGGAAGTGTGAAGCAGTGCCAAGATTCATGCTGGGCACACTTTGTGGGTGGGATGAGAAACAGGCTTGATGATTCTGTTTTGCTCCCGAAAGCAATCCTGGAAGCGTGCTTTAGTGTAAGCGTGGAGTTGAGCGAGGGAAGAAGCACAGAACCCCATTTGGAGTGAGGCTGTAAAGAGCATGCCAAGGGAAGTGTGAAGCAGTGCCAAGACTCATGCTGGGCACACTTTGTGGCTGGGATGAGAAACAGGCTTGATGATTCTGTTTTGCTGCCGAAAGCAATGCTGGAAGCGCGCTTAGTGTAAGCGTGGAGTTGAGCGAGGGAAGAAGCACAGAGCCCCATTTGGAGTGAGGCTGTAAAGAGCATGCCAAGGGAAGTGTGAAGCAGTGCCAAGACTCATGCTGGGCACACTTTGTGGCTGGGATGAGAAACAGGCTTGATGATTCTGTTTTGCTGCCGAAAGCAATGCTGGAAGCGCGCTTAGTGTAAGCGTGGAGTTGAGCGAGGGAAGAAGCGCAGAGCCCCCTTTGGAGTGAGGCTGTAAAGAGCATGCCAAGGGAAGTGTGAAGCAGTGCCAAGACTCATGCTGGGCACACTTTGTGGCTGGGATGAGAAACAGGCTTGATGATTCTGTTTTGCAGCCGAAAGCAATGCTGGAAGCGCGCTTTAGTGTAAGCGTGGAGTTGAGCGAGGGAAGAAGCGCAGAGCCCCATTTGGAGTGAGGCTGTAAAGAGCATGCCAAGGGAATTGTGAACAAGTGCCAAGACTCATGCTGGGCACACTTTGTGGGTGGGATGAGAAACAGGCTTGATGATTCTGTTTTGCTGCCGAAAGCAATGCTGGAAGCGCGCTTTAGTGTAAGCGTGGAGTTGAGCGAGGGAAGAAGCGCAGAACCCCATTTGGAGTGAGGCTGTAAAGAGCATGCCAAGGGAAGTGTGAAGCAGTGCCAAGACTCATGCTGGGCACACTTTGTGGGTGGGATGAGAAACAGGCTTGATGATTCTGTTTTGCTGCCGAAAGCAATCCTGGAAGCGCGCTTTACTGTAAGCGTGGAGTTCAGCGAGGGAAGAAGCGCAGAGCCCCATTTGGAGTGAGGCTGTAAAGAGCATGCCAAGGGAAGTGTGAAGCAGTGCAAAGACTCATGCTGGGCACACTTTGTGGGTGGGATGAGAAACAGGCTTGATGATTCTGTTTTGTGCCGAAAGCAATGCTGGAAGTGCGCTTTAGTGTAAGCGTGGAGTTGAGCGAGGGAAGAAGCGCAGAACCCCATTTGGAGTGAGGCTGTAAAGAGCATGCCAAGGGAAGTGTGAAGCAGTGCCAAGACTCATGCTGGGCACACTTTGTGGCTGGGATGAGAAACAGGCTTGATGATTCTGTTTTGCTGCCGAAAGCAATCCTGGAAGCGCGCTTTAGTGTAAGCGTGGAGTTGAGCGAGGGAAGAAACGCAGAGCCCCATTTGGAGTGAGGCTGTAAAGAGCATGCCAAGGGAAGTGTGAAACAGTGCCAAGACTCATGCTGGGCACACTTTGTGGGTGGGATGAGAAACAGGCTTGATGATTCTGTTTTGTGCCGAAAGCAATGCTGGAAGCGCGCTTTAGTGTAAGCGTGGAGTTGAGCGAGGGAAGAAGCGCAGAGCCCCATTTGGAGTGAGGCTGTAAAGAGCATGCCAAGGGAATTGTGAACAAGTGCCAAGACTCATGCTGGGCACACTTTGTGGCTGGGATGAGAAACAGCCTTGAAGATTCTGTTTTGCTGCCGAAAGCAATGCTGGAAGCGCGCTTTAGTGTAAGCGTGGAGTTGAGCGAGGGAAGAAGCGCAGAACCCCATTTGGAGTGAGGCTGTAAAGAGCATGCCAAGGGAAGTGTGAAGCAGTGCCAAGACTCATGCTGGGCACACTTTGTGGCTGGGATGAGAAACAGCCTTGATGATTCTGTTTTGCTGCCGAAAGCAATCCTGGAAGCGCGCTTTACTGTAAGCGTGGAGTTCAGCGAGGGAAGAAGCGCAGAGCCCCATTTGGAGTGAGGCTGTAAAGAGCATGCCAAGGGAAGTGTGAACAAGTGCCAAGACTCATGCTGGGCACACTTTGTGGGTGGGATGAGAAACAGGCTTGATGATTCTGTTTTGTGCCGAAAGCAATGCTGGAAGTGCGCTTTAGTGTAAGCGTGGAGTTGAGCGAGGGAAGAAGCGCAGAACCCCATTTGGAGTGAGGCTGTAAAGAGCATGCCAAGGGAAGTGTGAAGCAGTGCCAAGACTCATGCTGGGCACACTTTGTGGCTGGGATGAGAAACAGGCTTGATGATTCTGTTTTGCTGCCGAAAGCAATGCTGGAAGCGCGCTTTAGTGTAAGCGTGGAGTTGAGCGAGGGAAGAAGCGCAGAGCCCCATTTGGAGTGAGGCTGTAAAGAGCATGCCAAGGCAAGTGTGAAACAGTGCCAAGACTCATGCTGGGCACACTTTGTGGCTGGGATGAGAAACAGGCTTGATGATTCTGTTTTGCTGCCGAAAGCAATCCTGGAAGCGCGCTTTAGTGTAAGCGTGGAGTTCAGCAAGGGAAGAAGCGCAGAGCCCCATTTGGAGTGAGGCTGTAAAGAGCATGCCAAGGGAAGTGTGAAGCAGTGCAAAGACTCATGCTGGGCACACTTTGTGGGTGGGATGAGAAACAGGCTTGATGATTCTGTTTTGCTGCCGAAAGCAATCCTGGAAGCGCGCTTTAGTGTAAGCGTGGAGTTGAGCGAGGGAAGAAGCGCAGAGCCCCATTTGGAGTGAGGCTGTAAAGAGCATGCCAAGGGAAGTGTGAACAAGTGCCAAGACTCATGCTGGGCACACTTTGTGGTTGGGATGAGAAACAGCCTTGATGATTCTGTTTTGCTCCCGAAAGCAATGCTGGAAGCGCCCTTTAGTTTAAATCTGAAGTTCAGCGAGGGAAGAAGCGCAGAGCCCCATTTGGAGTGAGGCTGTAAAGAGCATGCCAAGGGAAGTGTGAAGCAGTGCCAAGACTCATGCTGGGCACGCTTTGTGGGTAGCATGAGAAACAGGCTTGGTTCTGTTTTGCGGCCGAAAGCAATGCTGGAAGCGCGCTTTAGTGTAAGCATGGAGTTGAGCGAGGGAAGAAGCGCAGAGCCCCATTTGGAGTGAGGCTGTAAAGAGCATGCCATGGGAAGTGTGAAGCAGTGCCAAGACTCATGCTGGGCACACTTTGTGGTTGGGATGAGAAACAGGTTTGATGATTCTGTTTTGCTGCCGAAAGCAATCCTGGAAGCGCGCTTTAGTGTAAGCGTGGAGTTCAGCGAGGGAAGAAGCGCAGAGCCCCATTTGGAGTGAGGCTGTAAAGAGCATGCCAAGGGAAGTGTGAAGCAGTGCCAAGACTCATGCTGGGCACACTTTGTGGCTGGGATGAGAAACAGGCTTGATGATTCTGTTTTGCAGCCGAAAGCAATCCTGGAAGCGCGCTTTAGTGTAAGCGTGGAGTTGAGCGAGGGAAGAAGCGCAGAGCCCCATTTGGAGTGAGGCTGTAAAGAGCATGCCAAGGGAAGTGTGAAGCAGTGCCAAGACTCATGCTGGGCACACTTTGTGGCTGGGATGAGAAACAGGCTTGGTGATTCTGTTTTGCTGCCGAAAGCAATGCTGGAAGCGCGCTTTAGTGTAAGCGTGGAGTTGAGCGAGGGAAGAAGCGCAGAGCCCCATTTGGAGTGAGGCTGTAAAGAGCATGTCAAGGGAAGTGTGAACAAGTGCCAAGACTCATGCTGGGCACACTTTGTGGCTGGGATGAGAAACAGGCTTGATGATTCTGTTCTGCTCCCCAAAGCAATGCTGGAAGCGCGCTTTAGTTTAAGCGTGAAGTTGAGCGAGGGAAGAAGCACAGAACCCCATTTGGAGTGAGGCTGTAAAGAGCATGCCAAGGCAAGTGTGAAGCAGTGCCAGGACTCATGCTGGGCACAATTTGTGGGTGGGATGAGAAACAGGCTTGATGATTCTCTTTTTGCTGCCGAAAGCAATGCTGGAAGCTCGCTTTAGTGTAAGCGTGGAGTTCAGCAAGGGAAGAAGCGCAGAGCCCCATTTGGAGTGAGGCTGTAAAGAGCATGCCAAGGGAAGTGTGAAGCAGTGCCAAGACTCATGCTGGGCACACTTTGTGGCTGGGATGAGAAACAGGCTTGATGATTCTGTTTTGCTCCCGAAAGCAGTGCTGGAAGCGCCCTTTAGTTTAAGCCTGAAGTTCAGCGAGGGAAGAAGCGCAGAGCCTCATTTGGAGTGAGGCTGTAAAGAACATGCCAAGGGAAGTGTGAAGCAGTGCCAAGACTCATGCTGGGCACGCTTTGTGGGTGGCATGAGAAACAGGCTTTGTTCTGTTTTGCGGCCGAAAGCAATGCTGGAAGCGCGCTTTAGTGTAAGCGTGGAGTTGAGCGAGGGAAGAAGCGCAGAGCCCCATTTGGAGTGAGGCTGTAAAGAGCATGCCAAGGGAAGTGTGAAGCAGTGCCAAGACTCATGCTGGGCACACTTTGTGGTTGGGATGAGAAACAGGCTTGATGATTCTGTTTTGCTGCCGAAAGCAATGCTGGAAGCGCGCTTTAGTGTAAGCGTGGAGTTGAGCGAGGGAAGAAGCGCAGAGCCCCATTTGGAGTGAGGCTGTAAAGAGCATGTCAAGGGAACTATGAAGCAGTGCCAAGACTCATGCTGGGCACACTTTGTGGCTGGGATGAGAAACAGGCTTGATGATTCTGTTTTGCTGCCGAAAGCAATGCTGGAAGCGCGCTTTAGTGTAAGCGTGGAGTTGAGCGAGGGAAGAAGCACAGAGCCCCATTTGGAGTGAGGCTGTAAAGAGCATACCAAGGGAAGTGTGAAGCAGTGCCAAGACTCATGCTGGGCACACTTTGTGGTTGGGATGAGAAACAGGTTTGATGATTCTGTTTTTGCAGCCGAAAGCAATCCTGGAAGCGTGCTTTAGTGTAAGCGTGGAGTTGAGCGAGGGAAGAAGCGCAGAGCCCCATTTGGAGTGAGGCTGTAAAGAGCATGCCAAGGGAAGTGTGAAGCAGTGCCAAGACTCATGCTGGGCACACTTTGTGGCTGGGATGAGAAACAGGCTTGATGATTCTGCTTTGCTGCCGAAAGCAATGCTGGAAGCGCGCTTTAGTGTAAGCGTGGAGTTGAGCGAGGGAAGAAGCGCAGAGCCCCATTTGGAGTGAGGCTGTAAAGAGCATGCCAAGGCAAGTGTGAAACAGTGCCAAGACTCATGCTGGGCACACTTTGTGGCTGGGATGAGAAACAGGCTTGATGATTCTGTTTTGCTGCCGAAAGCAATGCTGGAAGCGCGCTTTAGTGTAAGCGTGGAGTTGAGCGAGGGAAGAAGCGCAGAGCCCCATTTGGAGTGAGGCTGTAAAGAGCATGCCA
Organism: Tinamus guttatus; assembly: GCF_059628265.1. Classification (NCBI taxonomy): domain Eukaryota; kingdom Metazoa; phylum Chordata; class Aves; order Tinamiformes; family Tinamidae; genus Tinamus; species Tinamus guttatus. Next base: position 387,806 of record NW_028289696.1, on the reverse strand, counting down.
AGGGAAGTGTGAAGCAGTGCCAAGACTCATGCTGGGCACACTTTGTGGGTGGGATGAGAAACAGGCTTGATGATTCTGTTTTGCTGCCGAAAGCAATGCTGGAAGCGCGCTTTAGTGTAAGCGTGGAGTTCAGCAAGGGAAGAAGCGCAGAGCCCCATTTGGAGTGAGGCTGTAAAGAGCATGCCAAGGGAAGTGTGAAGCAGTGCAAAGACTCATGCTGGGCACACTTTGTGGGTGGGATGAGAAACAGGCTTGATGATTCTGTTTTGCTGCCGAAAGCAATCCTGGAAGCGCGCTTTAGTGTAAGCGTGGAGTTGAGCGAGGGAAGAAGCGCAGAGCCCCATTTGGAGTGAGGCTGTAAAGAGCATGCCAAGGGAAGTGTGAACAAGTGCCAAGACTCATGCTGGGCACACTTTGTGGCTGGGATGAGAAACAGCCTTGATGATTCTGTTTTGCTCCCGAAAGCAATGCTGGAAGCGCCCTTTAGTTTAAGTCTGAAGTTCAGCGAGGGAAGAAGTGCAGAGCCCCATTTGGAGTGAGGCTGTAAAGAGCATGCCAAGGGAAGTGTGAAGCAGTGCCAAGACTCATGCTGGGCACGCTTTGTGGGTAGCATGAGAAACAGGCTTGGTTCTGTTTTGCGGCCGAAAGCAATGCTGGAAGCGCGCTTTAGTGTAAGCATGGAGTTGAGCGAGGGAAGAAGCGCAGAGCCCCATTTGGAGTGAGGCTGTAAAGAGCATGCCATGGGAAGTGTGAAGCAGTGCCAAGACTCATGCTGGGCACACTTTGTGGTTGGGATGAGAAACAGGTTTGATGATTCTGTTTTGCTGCCGAAAGCAATCCTGGAAGCGCGCTTTAGTGTACGCGTGGAGTTGAGCGAGAGAAGAAGTGCAGAGCCCCATTTGGAGTGAGGCTGTAAAGAGCATGCCAAGGGAAGTGTGAAGCAGTGCCAAGACTCATGCTGGGCACACTTTGTTGGTGGGATGAGAAACAGGCTTGATGATTCTGTTTTGCTGCCGAAAGCAATGCTGGAAGCGCGCTTTAGTGTAAGCGTGGAGTTCAGCAAGGGAAGAAGCGCAGAGCCCCATTTGGAGTGAGGCTGTAAAGAGCATGCCAAGGGAAGTGTGAAGCAGTGCAAAGACTCATGCTGGGCACACTTTGTGGGTGGGATGAGAAACAGGCTTGATGATTCTGTTTTGCTGCCGAAAGCAATCCTGGAAGCGCGCTTTAGTGTAAGCGTGGAGTTGAGCGAGGGAAGAAGCGCAGAGCCCCATTTGGAGTGAGGCTGTAAAGAGCATGCCAAGGGAAGTGTGAACAAGTGCCAAGACTCATGCTGGGCACACTTTGTGGTTGGGATGAGAAACAGCCTTGATGATTCTGTTTTGCTCCCGAAAGCAATGCTGGAAGCGCCCTTTAGTTTAAGTCTGAAGTTCAGCGAGGGAAGAAGCGCAGAGCCCCATTTGGAGTGAGCCTGTAAAGAGCATGCCAAGGGAAGTGTGAAGCAGTGCCAAGACTCATGCTGGGCACGCTTTGTGGGTAGCATGAGAAACAGGCTTGGTTCTGTTTTGCGGCCGAAAGCAATGCTGGAAGCGCGCTTTAGTGTAAGCATGGAGTTGAGCGAGGGAAGAAGCGCAGAGCCCCATTTGGAGTGAGGCTGTAAAGAGCATGCCATGGGAAGTGTGAAGCAGTGCCAAGACTCATGCTGGGCACACTTTGTGGTTGGGATGAGAAACAGGTTTGATGATTCTGTTTTGCTGCCGAAAGCAATCCTGGAAGCGCGCTTTAGTGTAAGCGTGGAGTTGAGCGAGGGAAGAAGCGCAGAGCCCCATTTGGAGTGAGGCTGTAAAGAGCATGCCAAGGGAAGTGTGAAGCAGTGCCAAGACTCATGCTGGGCACACTTTGTTGGTGGGATGAGAAACAGGCTTGATGATTCTGTTTTGCTGCCGAAAGCAATGCTGGAAGCGCGCTTTAGTGTAAGCGTGGAGTTGAGCGAGGGAAGAAGCGCAGAGCCCCATTTGGAGTGAGGCTGTAAAGAGCATGTCAAGGGAAGTATGAAGCAGTGCCAAGACTCATGCTGGGCACACTTTGTGGCTGGGATGAGAAACAGGCTTGATGATTCTGTTTTGCTGCCGAAAGCAATGCTGGAAGCGCGCTTTAGTGTAAGCGTGGAGTTGAGCGAGGGAAGAAGCACAGAGCCCCATTTGGAGTGAGGCTGTAAAGAGCATACCAAGGGAAGTGTGAAGCAGTGCCAAGACTCATGCTGGGCACACTTTGTGGTTGGGATGAGAAACAGGTTTGATGATTCTGTTTTTGCAGCCGAAAGCAATCCTGGAAGCGTGCTTTAGTGTAAGCGTGGAGTTGAGCGAGGGAAGAAGCGCAGAACCCCATTTGGAGTGAGGCTGTAAAGAGCATGCCAAGGGAAGTGTGAAGCAGTGCCAAGACTCATGCTGGGCACACTTTGTGGCTGGGATGAGAAACAGGCTTGATGATTCTGTTTTGCTGCCGAAAGCAATGCTGGAAGCGCGCTTTAGTGTAAGCGTGGAGTTGAGCGAGGGAAGAAGCGCAGAGCCCCATTTGGAGTGAGGCTGTAAAGAGCATGCCAAGGCAAGTGTGAAACAGTGCCAAGACTCATGCTGGGCACACTTTGTGGCTGGGATGAGAAACAGGCTTGATGATTCTGTTTTGCTGCCGAAAGCAATGCTGGAAGCGCGCTTTAGTGTAAGCGTGGAGTTGAGCGAGGGAAGAAGCGCAGAGCCCCATTTGGAGTGAGGCTGTAAAGAGCATGCCAAGGGAAGTGTGAAGCAGTGCCAAGACTCATGCTGGGCACACTTTGTGGGTGGGATGAGAAACAGGCTTGATGATTCTGTTTTGCTGCCGAAAGCAATGCTGGAAGCGCGCTTTAGTGTAAGCGTGGAGTTCAGCAAGGGAAGAAGCGCAGAGCCCCATTTGGAGTGAGGCTGTAAAGAGCATGCCAAGGGAAGTGTGAAGCAGTGCAAAGACTCATGCTGGGCACACTTTGTGGGTGGGATGAGAAACAGGCTTGATGATTCTGTTTTGCTGCCGAAAGCAATCCTGGAAGCGCGCTTTAGTGTAAGCGTGGAGTTGAGCGAGGGAAGAAGCGCAGAGCCCCATTTGGAGTGAGGCTGTAAAGAGCATGCCAAGGGAAGTGTGAACAAGTGCCAAGACTCATGCTGGGCACACTTTGTGGCTGGGATGAGAAACAGCCTTGATGATTCTGTTTTGCTCCCGAAAGCAATGCTGGAAGCGCCCTTTAGTTTAAGTCTGAAGTTCAGCGAGGGAAGAAGTGCAGAGCCCCATTTGGAGTGAGGCTGTAAAGAGCATGCCAAGGGAAGTGTGAAGCAGTGCCAAGACTCATGCTGGGCACGCTTTGTGGGTAGCATGAGAAACAGGCTTGGTTCTGTTTTGCGGCCGAAAGCAATGCTGGAAGCGCGCTTTAGTGTAAGCATGGAGTTGAGCGAGGGAAGAAGCGCAGAGCCCCATTTGGAGTGAGGCTGTAAAGAGCATGCCATGGGAAGTGTGAAGCAGTGCCAAGACTCATGCTGGGCACACTTTGTGGTTGGGATGAGAAACAGGTTTGATGATTCTGTTTTGCTGCCGAAAGCAATCCTGGAAGCGCGCTTTAGTGTACGCGTGGAGTTGAGCGAGAGAAGAAGTGCAGAGCCCCATTTGGAGTGAGGCTGTAAAGAGCATGCCAAGGGAAGTGTGAAGCAGTGCCAAGACTCATGCTGGGCACACTTTGTTGGTGGGATGAGAAACAGGCTTGATGATTCTGTTTTGCTGCCGAAAGCAATGCTGGAAGCGCGCTTTAGTGTAAGCGTGGAGTTCAGCAAGGGAAGAAGCGCAGAGCCCCATTTGGAGTGAGGCTGTAAAGAGCATGCCAAGGGAAGTGTGAAGCAGTGCCAAGACTCATGCTGGGCACACTTTGTGGGTGGGATGAGAAACAGGCTTGATGATTCTGTTTTGCTGCCGAAAGCAATCCTGGAAGCGCGCTTTAGTGTAAGCGTGGAGTTGAGCGAGGGAAGAAGCGCAGAGCCCCATTTGGAGTGAGGCTGTAAAGAGCATGCCAAGGGAAGTGTGAACAAGTGCCAAGACTCATGCTGGGCACACTTTGTGGTTGGGATGAGAAACAGCCTTGATGATTCTGTTTTGCTCCCGAAAGCAATGCTGGAAGCGCCCTTTAGTTTAAGTCTGAAGTTCAGCGAGGGAAGAAGCGCAGAGCCCCATTTGGAGTGAGCCTGTAAAGAGCATGCCAAGGGAAGTGTGAAGCAGTGCCAAGACTCATGCTGGGCACGCTTTGTGGGTAGCATGAGAAACAGGCTTGGTTCTGTTTTGCGGCCGAAAGCAATGCTGGAAGCGCGCTTTAGTGTAAGCATGGAGTTGAGCGAGGGAAGAAGCGCAGAGCCCCATTTGGAGTGAGGCTGTAAAGAGCATGCCATGGGAAGTGTGAAGCAGTGCCAAGACTCATGCTGGGCACACTTTGTGGTTGGGATGAGAAACAGGTTTGATGATTCTGTTTTGCTGCCGAAAGCAATCCTGGAAGCGCGCTTTAGTGTAAGCGTGGAGTTCAGCGAGGGAAGAAGCGCAGAGCCCCATTTGGAGTGAGGCTGTAAAGAGCATGCCAAGGGAAGTGTGAAGCAGTGCCAAGACTCATGCTGGGCACACTTTGTTGGTGGGATGAGAAACAGGCTTGATGATTCTGTTTTGCTGCCGAAAGCAATGCTGGAAGCGCGCTTTAGTGTAAGCGTGGAGTTCAGCGAGGGAAGAAGCGCAGAGCCCCATTTGGAGTGAGGCTGTAAAGAGCATGCCAAGGGAAGTGTGAAGCAGTGCCAAGACTCATGCTGGGCACACTTTGTGGCTGGGATGAGAAACAGGCTTGATGATTCTGTTTTGCTGCCGAAAGCAATGCTGGAAGCGCGCTTTAGTGTAAGCGTGGAGTTGAGCGAGGGAAGAAGCACAGAGCCCCATTTGGAGTGAGGCTGTAAAGAGCATACCAAGGGAAGTGTGAAGCAGTGCCAAGACTCATGCTGGGCACACTTTGTGGTTGGGATGAGAAACAGGTTTGATGATTCTGTTTTTGCAGCCGAAAGCAATCCTGGAAGCGTGCTTTAGTGTAAGCGTGGAGTTGAGCGAGGGAAGAAGCGCAGAGCCCCATTTGGAGTGAGGCTGTAAAGAGCATGCCAAGGCAAGTGTGAAACAGTGCCAAGACTCATGCTGGGCACACTTTGTGGCTGGGATGAGAAACAGGCTTGATGATTCTGTTTTGCTGCCGAAAGCAATGCTGGAAGCGCGCTTTAGTGTAAGCGTGGAGTTGAGCGAGGGAAGAAGCGCAGAGCCCCATTTGGAGTGAGGCTGTAAAGAGCATGCCAAGGCAAGTGTGAAACAGTGCCAAGACTCATGCTGGGCACACTTTGTGGCTGGGATGAGAAACAGGCTTGATGATTCTGTTTTGCTGCCGAAAGCAATGCTGGAAGCGCGCTTTAGTGTAAGCGTGGAGTTGAGCGAGGGAAGAAGCGCAGAGCCCCATTTGGAGTGAGGCTGTAAAGAGCATGCCAAGGGAAGTGTGAAGCAGTGCCAAGACTCATGCTGGGCACACTTTGTGGGTGGGATGAGAAACAGGCTTGATGATTCTGTTTTGCTGCCGAAAGCAATGCTGGAAGCGCGCTTTAGTGTAAGCGTGGAGTTCAGCAAGGGAAGAAGCGCAGAGCCCCATTTGGAGTGAGGCTGTAAAGAGCATGCCAAGGGAAGTGTGAAGCAGTGCAAAGACTCATGCTGGGCACACTTTGTGGGTGGGATGAGAAACAGCCTTGATGATTCTGTTTTGCTGCCGAAAGCAATCCTGGAAGCGCGCTTTAGTGTAAGCGTGGAGTTGAGCGAGGGAAGAAGCGCAGAGCCCCATTTGGAGTGAGGCTGTAAAGAGCATGCCAAGGGAAGTGTGAAGCAGTGCCAAGACTCATGCTGGGCACACTTTGTGGGTGGGATGAGAAACAGCCTTGATGATTCTGTTTTGCTCCCGAAAGCAATGCTGGAAGCGCCCTTTAGTTTAAGTCTGAAGTTCAGCGAGGGAAGAAGTGCAGAGCCCCATTTGGAGTGAGGCTGTAAAGAGCATGCCAAGGGAAGTGTGAAGCAGTGCCAAGACTCATGCTGGGCACGCTTTGTGGGTAGCATGAGAAACAGGCTTGGTTCTGTTTTGCGGCCGAAAGCAATGCTGGAAGCGCGCTTTAGTGTAAGCATGGAGTTGAGCGAGGGAAGAAGCGCAGAGCCCCATTTGGAGTGAGGCTGTAAAGAGCATGCCATGGGAAGTGTGAAGCAGTGCCAAGACTCATGCTGGGCACACTTTGTGGTTGGGATGAGAAACAGGTTTGATGATTCTGTTTTGCTGCCGAAAGCAATCCTGGAAGCGCGCTTTAGTGTACGCGTGGAGTTGAGCGAGAGAAGAAGCGCAGAGCCCCATTTGGAGTGAGGCTGTAAAGAGCATGCCAAGGGAAGTGTGAAGCAGTGCCAAGACTCATGCTGGGCACACTTTGTTGGTGGGATGAGAAACAGGCTTGATGATTCTGTTTTGCTGCCGAAAGCAATGCTGGAAGCGCGCTTTAGTGTAAGCGTTGAGTTCAGCAAGGGAAGAAGCGCAGAGCCCCATTTGGAGTGAGGCTGTAAAGAGCATGCCAAGGGAAGTGTGAAGCAGTGCAAAGACTCATGCTGGGCACACTTTGTGGGTGGGATGAGAAACAGGCTTGATGATTCTGTTTTGCTGCCGAAAGCAATCCTGGAAGCGCGCTTTAGTGTAAGCGTGGAGTTGAGCGAGGGAAGAAGCGCAGAGCCCCATTTGGAGTGAGGCTGTAAAGAGCATGCCAAGGGAAGTGTGAACAAGTGCCAAGACTCATGCTGGGCACACTTTGTGGCTGGGATGAGAAACAGCCTTGATGATTCTGTTTTGCTCCCGAAAGCAATGCTGGAAGCGCCCTTTAGTTTAAGTCTGAAGTTCAGCGAGGGAAGAAGCGCAGAGCCCCATTTGGAGTGAGCCTGTAAAGAGCATGCCAAGGGAAGTGTGAAGCAGTGCCAAGACTCATGCTGGGCACGCTTTGTGGGTAGCATGAGAAACAGGCTTGGTTCTGTTTTGCGGCCGAAAGCAATGCTGGAAGCGCGCTTTAGTGTAAGCATGGAGTTGAGCGAGGGAAGAAGCGCAGAGCCCCATTTGGAGTGAGGCTGTAAAGAGCATGCCAAGGGAAGTGTGAAGCAGTGCCAAGACTCATGCTGGGCACACTTTGTGGTTGGGATGAGAAACAGGTTTGATGATTCTGTTTTGCTGCCGAAAGCAATCCTGGAAGCGCGCTTTAGTGTAAGCGTGGAGTTCAGCGAGGGAAGAAGCGCAGAGCCCCATTTGGAGTGAGGCTGTAAAGAGCATGCCAAGGGAAGTGTGAAGCAGTGCCAAGACTCATGCTGGGCACACTTTGTTGGTGGGATGAGAAACAGGCTTGATGATTCTGTTTTGCTGCCGAAAGCAATGCTGGAAGCGCGCTTTAGTGTAAGCGTGGAGTTCAGCGAGGGAAGAAGCGCAGAGCCCCATTTGGAGTGAGGCTGTAAAGAGCATGCCAAGGGAAGTGTGAAGCAGTGCCAAGACTCATGCTGGGCACACTTTGTGGCTGGGATGAGAAACAGGCTTGATGATTCTGTTTTGCTGCCGAAAGCAATCCTGGAAGCGCGCTTTAGTGTAAGCGTGGAGTTGAGCGAGGGAAGAAGCGCAGAGCCCCATTTGGAGTGAGGCTGTAAAGAGCATGCCAAGGGAAGTGTGAAGCAGTGCCAAGACTCATGCTGGGCACACTTTGTGGCTGGGATGAGAAACAGGCTTGGTGATTCTGTTTTGCTGCCGAAAGCAATGCTGGAAGCGCGCTTTAGTGTAAGCGTGGAGTTGAGCGAGGGAAGAAGCGCAGAGCCCCATTTGGAGTGAGGCTGTAAAGAGCATGTCAAGGGAAGTGTGAACAAGTGCCAAGACTCATGCTGGGCACACTTTGTGGCTGGGATGAGAAACAGGCTTGATGATTCTGTTCTGCTCCCCAAAGCAATGCTGGAAGCGCGCTTTAGTTTAAGCGTGAAGTTGAGCGAGGGAAGAAGCACAGAACCCCATTTGGAGTGAGGCTGTAAAGAGCATGCCAAGGCAAGTGTGAAGCAGTGCCAGGACTCATGCTGGGCACAATTTGTGGGTGGGATGAGAAACAGGCTTGATGATTCTCTTTTTGCTGCCGAAAGCAATGCTGGAAGCTCGCTTTAGTGTAAGCGTGGAGTTCAGCAAGGGAAGAAGCGCAGAGCCCCATTTGGAGTGAGGCTGTAAAGAGCATGCCAAGGGAAGTGTGAAGCAGTGCCAAGACTCATGCTGGGCACACTTTGTGGCTGGGATGAGAAACAGGCTTGATGATTCTGTTTTGCTCCCGAAAGCAGTGCTGGAAGCGCCCTTTAGTTTAAGCCTGAAGTTCAGCGAGGGAAGAAGCGCAGAGCCCCATTTGGAGTGAGGCTGTAAAGAGCATGCCAAGGGAAGTGTGAAGCAGTGCCAAGACTCATGCTGGGCACACTTTGTTGGTGGGATGAGAAACAGGCTTGATGATTCTGTTTTGCTGCCGAAAGCAATGCTGGAAGCGCGCTTTAGTGTAAGCGTGGAGTTCAGCGAGGGAAGAAGCGCAGAGCCCCATTTGGAGTGAGGCTGTAAAGAGCATACCAAGGGAAGTGTGAAGCAGTGCCAAGACTCATGCTGGGCACACTTTGTGGGTGGGATGAGAAACAGGCTTGATGATTCTGTTTTGCTGCCGAAAGCAATGCTGGAAGCGCGCTTTAGTGTAAGCGTGGAGTTGAGCGAGGGAAGAAGCGCAGAGCCCCCTTTGGAGTGAGGCTGTAAAGAGCATGCCAAGGGAAGTGTGAAGCAGTGCCAAGACTCATGCTGGGCACACTTTGTGGGTGGGATGAGAAACAGGCTTGATGATTCTGTTTTGCTGCCGAAAGCAATGCTGGAAGCGCGCTTTAGTGTAAGCGTGGAGTTGAGCGAGGGAAGAAGCGCAGAGCCCCATTTGGAGTGAGGCTGTAAAGAGCATGCCAAGGGAAGTGTGAAGCAGTGCCAAGACTCATGCTGGGCACACTTTGTGGGTGGGATGAGAAACAGGCTTGATGATTCTGTTTTGTGCCGAAAGCAATGCTGGAAGCGCGCTTTAGTGTAAGCGTGGAGTTGAGCGAGGGAAGAAGCGCAGAACCCCATTTGGAGTGAGGCTGTAAAGAGCATGCCAAGGGAAGTGTGAAGCAGTGCCAAGACTCATGCTGGGCACACTTTGTGGCTGGGATGAGAAACAGGCTTGATGATTCTGTTTTGCTGCCGAAAGCAATGCTGGAAGCGTGCTTTAGTGTAAGCGTGGAGTTGAGCGAGGGAAGAAGCACAGAACCCCATTTGGAGTGAGGCTGTAAAGAGCATGCCAAGGGAAGTGTGAAGCAGTGCCAAGACTCATGCTGGGCACACTTTGTGGCTGGGATCAGAAACAGGCTTGATGATTCTGTTTTTGCAGCCGAAAGCAATCTTGGAAGCGTGCTTTAGTGTAAGCGTGGAGTTGAGCGAGGGAAGAAGCGCAGAGCCCCATTTGGAGTGAGGCTGTAAAGAGCATGCCAAGGCAAGTGTGAAACAGTGCCAAGACTCATGCTGGGCACACTTTGTGGCTGGGATGAGAAACAGGCTTGATGATTCTGTTTTGCTGCCGAAAGCAATGCTGGAAGCGCGCTTTAGTGTAAGCGTGGAGTTGAGCGAGGGAAGAAGCGCAGAGCCCCATTTGGAGTGAGGCTGTAAAGAGCATGCCAAGGGAAGTGTGAAGCAGTGCCAAGACTCATGCTGGGCACACTTTGTGGGTGGGATGAGAAACAGGCTTGATGATTCTGTTTTGCTGCCGAAAGCAATGCTGGAAGCGCGCTTTAGTGTAAGCGTGGAGTTCAGCAAGGGAAGAAGCGCAGAGCCCCATTTGGAGTGAGGCTGTAAAGAGCATGCCAAGGGAAGTGTGAAGCAGTGCAAAGACTCATGCTGGGCACACTTTGTGGGTGGGATGAGAAACAGCCTTGATGATTCTGTTTTGCTGCCGAAAGCAATCCTGGAAGCGCGCTTTAGTGTAAGCGTGGAGTTGAGCGAGGGAAGAAGCGCAGAGCCCCATTTGGAGTGAGGCTGTAAAGAGCATGCCAAGGGAAGTGTGAACAAGTGCCAAGACTCATGCTGGGCACACTTTGTGGCTGGGATGAGAAACAGCCTTGATGATTCTGTTTTGCTCCCGAAAGCAATGCTGGAAGCGCCCTTTAGTTTAAGTCTGAAGTTCAGCGAGGGAAGAAGTGCAGAGCCCCATTTGGAGTGAGGCTGTAAAGAGCATGCCAAGGGAAGTGTGAAGCAGTGCCAAGACTCATGCTGGGCACGCTTTGTGGGTAGCATGAGAAACAGGCTTGGTTCTGTTTTGCGGCCGAAAGCAATGCTGGAAGCGCGCTTTAGTGTAAGCATGGAGTTGAGCGAGGGAAGAAGCGCAGAGCCCCATTTGGAGTGAGGCTGTAAAGAGCATGCCATGGGAAGTGTGAAGCAGTGCCAAGACTCATGCTGGGCACACTTTGTGGTTGGGATGAGAAACAGGTTTGATGATTCTGTTTTGCTGCCGAAAGCAATCCTGGAAGCGCGCTTTAGTGTATGCGTGGAGTTGAGCGAGAGAAGAAGCGCAGAGCCCCATTTGGAGTGAGGCTGTAAAGAGCATGCCAAGGGAAGTGTGAAGCAGTGCCAAGACTCATGCTGGGCACACTTTGTTGGTGGGATGAGAAACAGGCTTGATGATTCTGTTTTGCTGCCGAAAGCAATGCTGGAAGCGCGCTTTAGTGTAAGCGTGGAGTTCAGCAAGGGAAGAAGCGCAGAGCCCCATTTGGAGTGAGGCTGTAAAGAGCATGCCAAGGGAAGTGTGAACAAGTGCCAAGACTCATGCTGGGCACACTTTGTGGTTGGGATGAGAAACAGCCTTGATGATTCTGTTTTGCTCCCGAAAGCAATGCTGGAAGCGCCCTTTAGTTTAAGTCTGAAGTTCAGCGAGGGAAGAAGCGCAGAGCCCCATTTGGAGTGAGCCTGTAAAGAGCATGCCAAGGGAAGTGTGAAGCAGTGCCAAGACTCATGCTGGGCACGCTTTGTGGGTAGCATGAGAAACAGGCTTGGTTCTGTTTTGCGGCCGAAAGCAATGCTGGAAGCGCGCTTTAGTGTAAGCATGGAGTTGAGCGAGGGAAGAAGCGCAGAGCCCCATTTGGAGTGAGGCTGTAAAGAGCATGCCATGGGAAGTGTGAAGCAGTGCCAAGACTCATGCTGGGCACACTTTGTGGTTGGGATGAGAAACAGGTTTGATGATTCTGTTTTGCTGCCGAAAGCAATCCTGGAAGCGCGCTTTAGTGTAAGCGTGGAGTTCAGCGAGGGAAGAAGCGCAGAGCCCCATTTGGAGTGAGGCTGTAAAGAGCATGCCAAGGGAAGTGTGAAGCAGTGCCAAGACTCATGCTGGGCACACTTTGTTGGTGGGATGAGAAACAGGCTTGATGATTCTGTTTTGCTGCCGAAAGCAATGCTGGAAGCGCGCTTTAGTGTAAGCGTGGAGTTCAGCGAGGGAAGAAGCGCAGAGCCCCATTTGGAGTGAGGCTGTAAAGAGCATGCCAAGGGAAGTGTGAAGCAGTGCCAAGACTCATGCTGGGCACACTTTGTGGCTGGGATGAGAAACAGGCTTGATGATTCTGTTTTGCTGCCGAAAGCAATCCTGGAAGCGCGCTTTAGTGTAAGCGTGGAGTTGAGCGAGGGAAGAAGCGCAGAGCCCCATTTGGAGTGAGGCTGTAAAGAGCATGCCAAGGGAAGTGTGAAGCAGTGCCAAGACTCATGCTGGGCACACTTTGTGGCTGGGATGAGAAACAGGCTTGGTGATTCTGTTTTGCTGCCGAAAGCAATGCTGGAAGCGCGCTTTAGTGTAAGCGTGGAGTTGAGCGAGGGAAGAAGCGCAGAGCCCCATTTGGAGTGAGGCTGTAAAGAGCATGTCAAGGGAAGTGTGAACAAGTGCCAAGACTCATGCTGGGCACACTTTGTGGCTGGGATGAGAAACAGGCTTGATGATTCTGTTCTGCTCCCCAAAGCAATGCTGGAAGCGCGCTTTAGTTTAAGCGTGAAGTTGAGCGAGGGAAGAAGCACAGAACCCCATTTGGAGTGAGGCTGTAAAGAGCATGCCAAGGCAAGTGTGAAGCAGTGCCAGGACTCATGCTGGGCACAATTTGTGGGTGGGATGAGAAACAGGCTTGATGATTCTGTTTTGCTGCCGAAAGCAATCCTGGAAGCGCGCTTTAGTGTAAGCGTGGAGTTGAGCGAGGGAAGAAGCGCAGAGCCCCATTTGGAGTGAGGCTGTAAAGAGCATGCCAAGGGAAGTGTGAAGCAGTGCCAAGACTCATGCTGGGCACACTTTGTGGCTGGGATGAGAAACAGGCTTGATGATTCTGTTTTGCTCCCGAAAGCAGTGCTGGAAGCGCCCTTTAGTTTAAGCCTGAAGTTCAGCGAGGGAAGAAGCGCAGAGCCCCATTTGGAGTGAGGCTGTAAAGAGCATGCCAAGGGAAGTGTGAAGCAGTGCAAAGACTCATGCTGGGCACACTTTGTGGGTGGGATGAGAAACAGGCTTGATGATTCTGTTTTGCTGCCGAAAGCAATCCTGGAAGCGCGCTTTAGTGTAAGCGTGGAGTTGAGCGAGGGAAGAAGCGCAGAGCCCCATTTGGAGTGAGGCTGTAAAGAGCATGCCAAGGGAAGTGTGAACAAGTGCCAAGACTCATGCTGGGCACACTTTGTGGCTGGGATGAGAAACAGCCTTGATGATTCTGTTTTGCTCCCGAAAGCAATGCTGGAAGCGCCCTTTAGTTTAAGTCTGAAGTTCAGCGAGGGAAGAAGCGCAGAGCCCCATTTGGAGTGAGGCTGTAAAGAGCATGCCAAGGGAAGTGTGAAGCAGTGCCAAGACTCATGCTGGGCACGCTTTGTGGGTAGCATGAGAAACAGGCTTGGTTCTGTTTTGCGGCCGAAAGCAATGCTGGAAGCGCGCTTTAGTGTAAGCATGGAGTTGAGCGAGGGAAGAAGCGCAGAGCCCCATTTGGAGTGAGGCTGTAAAGAGCATGCCATGGGAAGTGTGAAGCAGTGCCAAGACTCATGCTGGGCACACTTTGTGGTTGGGATGAGAAACAGGTTTGATGATTCTGTTTTGCTGCCGAAAGCAATCCTGGAAGCGCGCTTTAGTGTACGCGTGGAGTTGAGCGAGAGAAGAAGCGCAGAGCCCCATTTGGAGTGAGGCTGTAAAGAGCATGCCAAGGGAAGTGTGAAGCAGTGCCAAGACTCATGCTGGGCACACTTTGTTGGTGGGATGAGAAACAGGCTTGATGATTCTGTTTTGCTGCCGAAAGCAATGCTGGAAGCGCGCTTTAGTGTAAGCGTGGAGTTCAGCAAGGGAAGAAGCGCAGAGCCCCATTTGGAGTGAGGCTGTAAAGAGCATGCCAAGGGAAGTGTGAAGCAGTGCAAAGACTCATGCTGGGCACACTTTGTGGGTGGGATGAGAAACAGGCTTGATGATTCTGTTTTGCTGCCGAAAGCAATCCTGGAAGCGCGCTTTAGTGTAAGCGTGGAGTTGAGCGAGGGAAGAAGCGCAGAGCCCCATTTGGAGTGAGGCTGTAAAGAGCATGCCAAGGGAAGTGTGAACAAGTGCCAAGACTCATGCTGGGCACACTTTGTGGTTGGGATGAGAAACAGGCTTGATGATTCTGTTTTGCTCCCGAAAGCAATGCTGGAAGCGCCCTTTAGTTTAAGTCTGAAGTTCAGCGAGGGAAGAAGCGCAGAGCCCCATTTGGAGTGAGGCTGTAAAGAGCATGCCAAGGGAAGTGTGAAGCAGTGCCAAGACTCATGCTGGGCACGCTTTGTGGGTAGCATGAGAAACAGGCTTGGTTCTGTTTTGCGGCCGAAAGCAATGCTGGAAGCGCGCTTTAGTGTAAGCATGGAGTTGAGCGAGGGAAGAAGCGCAGAGCCCCATTTGGAGTGAGGCTGTAAAGAGCATGCCATGGGAAGTGTGAAGCAGTGCCAAGACTCATGCTGGGCACACTTTGTGGTTGGGATGAGAAACAGGTTTGATGATTCTGTTTTGCTGCCGAAAGCAATCCTGGAAGCGCGCTTTAGTGTAAGCGTGGAGTTCAGCGAGGGAAGAAGCGCAGAGCCCCATTTGGAGTGAGGCTGTAAAGAGCATGCCAAGGGAAGTGTGAAGCAGTGCCAAGACTCATGCTGGGCACACTTTGTGGCTGGGATGAGAAACAGGCTTGATGATTCTGTTTTGCTGCCGAAAGCAATCCTGGAAGCGCGCTTTAGTGTAAGCGTGGAGTTGAGCGAGGGAAGAAGCGCAGAGCCCCATTTGGAGTGAGGCTGTAAAGAGCATGCCAAGGGAAGTGTGAACAAGTGCCAAGACTCATGCTGGGCACACTTTGTGGCTGGGATGAGAAACAGGCTTGATGATTCTGTTTTGCTGCCGAAAGCAATCCTGGAAGCGCGCTTTAGTGTAAGCGTGGAGTTGAGCGAGGGAAGAAGCGCAGAGCCCCATTTGGAGTGAGGCTGTAAAGAGCATGCCAAGGGAAGTGTGAACAAGTGCCAAGACTCATGCTGGGCACACTTTGTGGCTGGGATGAGAAACAGGCTTGGTGATTCTGTTTTGCTGCCGAAAGCAATGCTGGAAGCGCGCTTTAGTGTAAGCGTGGAGTTGAGCGAGGGAAGAAGCGCAGAGCCCCATTTGGAGTGAGGCTGTAAAGAGCATGTCAAGGGAAGTGTGAACAAGTGCCAAGACTCATGCTGGGCACACTTTGTGGCTGGGATGAGAAACAGGCTTGATGATTCTGTTCTGCTCCCCAAAGCAATGCTGGAAGCGCGCTTTAGTTTAAGCGTGAAGTTGAGCGAGGGAAGAAGCACAGAACCCCATTTGGAGTGAGGCTGTAAAGAGCATGCCAAGGCAAGTGTGAAGCAGTGCCAGGACTCATGCTGGGCACAATTTGTGGGTGGGATGAGAAACAGGCTTGATGATTCTGTTTTGCTGCCGAAAGCAATCCTGGAAGCGCGCTTTAGTGTAAGCGTGGAGTTGAGCGAGGGAAGAAGCGCAGAGCCCCATTTGGAGTGAGGCTGTAAAGAGCATGCCAAGGGAAGTGTGAACAAGTGCCAAGACTCATGCTGGGCACACTTTGTGGCTGGGATGAGAAACAGGCTTGGTGATTCTGTTTTGCTGCCGAAAGCAATGCTGGAAGCGCGCTTTAGTGTAAGCGTGGAGTTGAGCGAGGGAAGAAGCGCAGAGCCCCATTTGGAGTGAGGCTGTAAAGAGCATGTCAAGGGAAGTGTGAACAAGTGCCAAGACTCATGCTGGGCACACTTTGTGGCTGGGATGAGAAACAGGCTTGATGATTCTGTTCTGCTCCCCAAAGCAATGCTGGAAGCGCGCTTTAGTTTAAGCGTGAAGTTGAGCGAGGGAAGAAGCACAGAACCCCATTTGGAGTGAGGCTGTAAAGAGCATGCCAAGGCAAGTGTGAAGCAGTGCCAGGACTCATGCTGGGCACAATTTGTGGGTGGGATGAGAAACAGGCTTGATGATTCTCTTTTTGCTGCCGAAAGCAATCCTGGAAGCTCGCTTTAGTGTAAGCGTGGAGTTCAGCAAGGGAAGAAGCGCAGAGCCCCATTTGGAGTGAGGCTGTAAAGAGCATGCCAAGGGAAGTGTGAAGCAGTGCCAAGACTCATGCTGGGCACACTTTGTGGCTGGGATGAGAAACAGGTTTGATGATTCTGTTTTGCTCCCGAAAGCAGTGCTGGAAGCGCCCTTTATTTTAAGCCTGAAGTTCAGCGAGGGAAGAAGCGCAGAGCCCCATTTGGAGTGAGGCTGTAAAGAGCATGCCAAGGGAAGTGTGAAGCAGTGCCAAGACTCATGCTGGGCACGCTTTGTGGGTGGCATGAGAAACAGGCTTTGTTCTGTTTTGCTGCCGAAAGCAATGCTGGAAGCGCGCTTTAGTGTAAGCGTGGAGTTGAGCGAGGGAAGAAGCGCAGAGCCCCATTTGGAGTGAGGCTGTAAAGAGCATGTCAAGGGAAGTATGAAGCAGTGCCAAGACTCATGCTGGGCACACTTTGTGGCTGGGATGAGAAACAGGCTTGATGATTCTGTTTTGCTGCCGAAAGCAATGCTGGAAGCGCGCTTTAGTGTAAGCGTGGAGTTGAGCGAGGGAAGAAGCACAGAGCCCCATTTGGAGTGAGGCTGTAAAGAGCATACCAAGGGAAGTGTGAAGCAGTGCCAAGACTCATGCTGGGCACACTTTGTGGTTGGGATGAGAAACAGGTTTGATGATTCTGTTTTTGCAGCCGAAAGCAATCCTGGAAGCGTGCTTTAGTGTAAGCGTGGAGTTGAGCGAGGGAAGAAGCGCAGAGCCCCATTTGGAGTGAGGCTGTAAAGAGCATGCCAAGGGAAGTGTGAAGCAGTGCCAAGACTCATGCTGGGCACACTTTGTGGCTGGGATGAGAAACAGGCTTGATGATTCTGTTTTGCTGCCGAAAGCAATGCTGGAAGCGCGCTTTAGTGTAAGCGTGGAGTTGAGCGAGGGAAGAAGCGCAGAGCCCCATTTGGAGTGAGGCTGTAAAGAGCATGCCAAGGGAAGTGTGAAGCAGTGCCAAGACTCATGCTGGGCA
Source organism: Tinamus guttatus (assembly GCF_059628265.1). Taxonomy (NCBI): domain Eukaryota; kingdom Metazoa; phylum Chordata; class Aves; order Tinamiformes; family Tinamidae; genus Tinamus; species Tinamus guttatus. The sequence goes on along the minus strand of NW_028289696.1, from coordinate 371,056 downwards.
CACTTTGTGGTTGGGATGAGAAACAGGTTTGATGATTCTGTTTTGCTGCCGAAAGCAATGCTGGAAGCGCGCTTTAGTGTAAGCGTGGAGTTGAGCGAGGGAAGAAGCGCAGAGCCCCATTTGGAGTGAGGCTGTAAAGAGCATGTCAAGGGAAGTATGAAGCAGTGCCAAGACTCATGCTGGGCACACTTTGTGGCTGGGATGAGAAACAGGCTTGATGATTCTGTTTTGCTGCCGAAAGCAATGCTGGAAGCGCGCTTTAGTGTAAGCGTGGAGTTGAGCGAGGGAAGAAGCGCAGAACCCCATTTGGAGTGAGGCTGTAAAGAGCATACCAAGGGAAGTGTGAAGCAGTGCCAAGACTCATGCTGGGCACACTTTGTGGTTGGGATGAGAAACAGGTTTGATGATTCTGTTTTTGCAGCCGAAAGCAATCCTGGAAGCGTGCTTTAGTGTAAGCGTGGAGTTGAGCGAGGGAAGAAGCGCAGAGCCCCATTTGGAGTGAGGCTGTAAAGAGCATGCCAAGGGAAGTGTGAAGCAGTGCCAAGACTCATGCTGGGCACACTTTGTGGCTGGGATGAGAAACAGGCTTGATGTTTCTGTTTTGCTGCCGAAAGCAATGCTGGAAGCGCGCTTTAGTGTAAGCGTGGAGTTGAGCGAGGGAAGAAGCGCAGAGCCCCATTTGGAGTGAGGCTGTAAAGAGCATGCCAAGGCAAGTGTGAAACAGTGCCAAGACTCATGCTGGGCACACTTTGTGGGTGGGATGAGAAACAGGCTTGATGATTCTGTTTTGTGCCGAAAGCAATGCTGGAAGCGCGCTTTAGTGTAAGCGTGGAGTTGAGCGAGGGAAGAAGCGCAGAGCCCCATTTGGAGTGAGGCTGTAAAGAGCATGCCAAGGGAAGTGTGAAGCAGTGCCAAGACTCATGCTGGGCACACTTTGTGGGTGGGATGAGAAACAGGCTTGATGATTCTGTTTTGCTGCCGAAAGCAATCCTGGAAGCGCGCTTTAGTGTAAGCGTGGAGTTCAGCAAGGGAAGAAGCGCAGAGCCCCATTTGGAGTGAGGCTGTAAAGAGCATGCCAAGGGAAGTGTGAAGCAGTGCAAAGACTCATGCTGGGCACACTTTGTGGCTGGGATGAGAAACAGGCTTGATGATTCTGTTTTGCTGCCGAAAGCAATGCTGGAAGCGCGCTTTAGTGTAAGCGTGGAGTTGAGCGAGGGAAGAAGCGCAGAACCCCATTTGGAGTGAGGCTGTAAAGAGCATACCAAGGGAAGTGTGAAGCAGTGCCAAGACTCATGCTGGGCACACTTTGTGGTTGGGATGAGAAACAGGCTTGATGATTCTGTTTTGTGCCGAAAGCAATGCTGGAAGCGCGCTTTAGTGTAAGCGTGGAGTTGAGCGAGGGAAGAAGCGCAGAGCCCCATTTGGAGTGAGGCTGTAAAGAGCATGCCAAGGGAAGTGTGAAGCAGTGCCAAGACTCATGCTGGGCACACTTTGTGGCTGGGATGAGAAACAGGCTTGATGATTCTGTTTTGCTGCCGAAAGCAATCCTGGAAGCGCGCTTTAGTGTAAGCGTGGAGTTCAGCAAGGGAAGAAGCGCAGAGCCCCATTTGGAGTGAGGCTGTAAAGAGCATGCCAAGGGAAGTGTGAAGCAGTGCAAAGACTCATGCTGGGCACACTTTGTGGCTGGGATGAGAAACAGTCTTGATGATTCTGTTTTGCTGCCGAAAGCAATCCTGGAAGCGCGCTTTAGTGTAAGCGTGGAGTTGAGCGAGGGAAGAAGCGCAGAGCCCCATTTGGAGTGAGGCTGTAAAGAGCATGCCAAGGGAAGTGTGAACAAGTGCCAAGACTCATGCTGGGCACACTTTGTGGCTGGGATGAGAAACAGCCTTGATGATTCTGTTTTGCTCCCGAAAGCAATGCTGGAAGCGCCCTTTAGTTTAAGTCTGAAGTTCAGCGAGGGAAGAAGCGCAGAGCCCCATTTGGAGTGAGGCTGTAAAGAGCATGCCAAGGGAAGTGTGAAGCAGTGCCAAGACTCATGCTGGGCACGCTTTGTGGGTAGCATGAGAAACAGGCTTGGTTCTGTTTTGCGGCCGAAAGCAATGCTGGAAGCGCGCTTTAGTGTAAGCATGGAGTTGAGCGAGGGAAGAAGCGCAGAGCCCCATTTGGAGTGAGGCTGTAAAGAGCATGCCATGGGAAGTGTGAAGCAGTGCCAAGACTCATGCTGGGCACACTTTGTGGTTGGGATGAGAAACAGGTTTGATGATTCTGTTTTGCTGCCGAAAGCAATCCTGGAAGCGCGCTTTAGTGTAAGCGTGGAGTTCAGCGAGGGAAGAAGCGCAGAGCCCCATTTGGAGTGAGGCTGTAAAGAGCATGCCAAGGGAAGTGTGAAGCAGTGCCAAGACTCATGCTGGGCACACTTTGTTGGTGGGATGAGAAACAGGCTTGATGATTCTGTTTTGCTGCCGAAAGCAATGCTGGAAGCGCGCTTTAGTGTAAGCGTGGAGTTGAGCGAGGGAAGAAGCGCAGAGCCCCATTTGGAGTGAGGCTGTAAAGAGCATGCCAAGGGAAGTGTGAAGCAGTGCCAAGACTCATGCTGGGCACACTTTGTGGCTGGGATGAGAAACAGGCTTGATGATTCTGTTTTGCAGCCGAAAGCAATCCTGGAAGCGCGCTTTAGTGTAAGCGTGGAGTTGAGCGAGGGAAGAAGCACAGAGCCCCATTTGGAGTGAGGCTGTAAAGAGCATGCCAAGGGAAGTGTGAAGCAGTGCCAAGACTCATGCTGGGCACACTTTGTGGCTGGGATGAGAAACAGGCTTGGTGATTCTGTTTTGCTGCCGAAAGCAATGCTGGAAGCGTGCTTTAGTGTAAGCGTGGAGTTGAGCGAGGGAAGAAGCGCAGAGCCCCATTTGGAGTGAGGCTGTAAAGAGCATGTCAAGGGAAGTGTGAAGCAGTGCCAAGACTCATGCTGGGCACACTTTGTGGCTGGGATGAGAAACAGGCTTGATGATTCTGTTCTGCTCCCCAAAGCAATGCTGGAAGCGCGCTTTAGTTTAAGCGTGAAGTTGAGCGAGGGAAGAAGCACAGAACCCCATTTGGAGTGAGGCTGTAAAGAGCATGCCAAGGCAAGTGTGAAGCAGTGCCAGGACTCATGCTGGGCACAATTTGTGGGTGGGATGAGAAACAGGCTTGATGATTCTCTTTTTGCTGCCGAAAGCAATGCTGGAAGCTCGCTTTAGTGTAAGCGTGGAGTTGAGCGAGGGAAGAAGCGCAGAGCCCCATTTGGAGTGAGGCTGTAAAGAGCATGCCAAGGGAAGTGTGAAGCAGTGCCAAGACTCATGCTGGGCACACTTTGTGGCTGGGATGAGAAACAGGCTTGATGATTCTCTTTTGCTCCCGAAAGCAGTGCTGGAAGCGCCCTTTAGTTTAAGCCTGAAGTTGAGCGAGGGAAGAAGCGCAGAGCCCCATTTGGAGTGAGGCTGTAAAGAGCATGCCAAGGGAAGTGTGAAGCAGTGCCAAGACTCATGCTGGGCACGCTTTGTGGGTGGCATGAGAAACAGGCTTTGTTCTGTTTTGCGGCCGAAAGCCATGCTGGAAGCGCGCTTTAGTGTAAGCGTGGAGTTGAGCGAGGGAAGAAGCGCAGAGCCCCATTTGGAGTGAGGCTGTAAAGAGCATGCCAAGGGAAGTGTGAAGCAGTGCCAAGACTCATGCTGGGCACACTTTGTGGTTGGGATGAGAAACAGGTTTGATGATTCTGTTTTGCTGCCGAAAGCAATGCTGGAAGCGCGCTTTAGTGTAAGCGTGGAGTTGAGCGAGGGAAGAAGCGCAGAGCCCCATTTGGAGTGAGGCTGTAAAGAGCATGTCAAGGGAAGTATGAAGCAGTGCCAAGACTCATGCTGGGCACACTTTGTGGCTGGGATGAGAAACAGGCTTGATGATTCTGTTTTGCTGCCGAAAGCAATGCTGGAAGCGCGCTTTAGTGTAAGCGTGGAGTTGAGCGAGGGAAGAAGCGCAGAACCCCATTTGGAGTGAGGCTGTAAAGAGCATACCAAGGGAAGTGTGAAGCAGTGCCAAGACTCATGCTGGGCACACTTTGTGGTTGGGATGAGAAACAGGTTTGATGATTCTGTTTTTGCAGCCGAAAGCAATCCTGGAAGCGTGCTTTAGTGTAAGCGTGGAGTTGAGCGAGGGAAGAAGCGCAGAGCCCCATTTGGAGTGAGGCTGTAAAGAGCATGCCAAGGGAAGTGTGAAGCAGTGCCAAGACTCATGCTGGGCACACTTTGTGGCTGGGATGAGAAACAGGCTTGATGTTTCTGTTTTGCTGCCGAAAGCAATGCTGGAAGCGCGCTTTAGTGTAAGCGTGGAGTTGAGCGAGGGAAGAAGCGCAGAGCCCCATTTGGAGTGAGGCTGTAAAGAGCATGCCAAGGCAAGTGTGAAACAGTGCCAAGACTCATGCTGGGCACACTTTGTGGGTGGGATGAGAAACAGGCTTGATGATTCTGTTTTGTGCCGAAAGCAATGCTGGAAGCGCGCTTTAGTGTAAGCGTGGAGTTGAGCGAGGGAAGAAGCGCAGAGCCCCATTTGGAGTGAGGCTGTAAAGAGCATGCCAAGGGAAGTGTGAAGCAGTGCCAAGACTCATGCTGGGCACACTTTGTGGGTGGGATGAGAAACAGGCTTGATGATTCTGTTTTGCTGCCGAAAGCAATCCTGGAAGCGCGCTTTAGTGTAAGCGTGGAGTTCAGCAAGGGAAGAAGCGCAGAGCCCCATTTGGAGTGAGGCTGTAAAGAGCATGCCAAGGGAAGTGTGAAGCAGTGCCAAGACTCATGCTGGGCACACTTTGTGGCTGGGATGAGAAACAGGCTTGATGATTCTGTTTTGCTGCCGAAAGCAATGCTGGAAGCGCGCTTTAGTGTAAGCGTGGAGTTGAGCGAGGGAAGAAGCGCAGAACCCCATTTGGAGTGAGGCTGTAAAGAGCATACCAAGGGAAGTGTGAAGCAGTGCCAAGACTCATGCTGGGCACACTTTGTGGTTGGGATGAGAAACAGGCTTGATGATTCTGTTTTGTGCCGAAAGCAATGCTGGAAGCGCGCTTTAGTGTAAGCGTGGAGTTGAGCGAGGGAAGAAGCGCAGAGCCCCATTTGGAGTGAGGCTGTAAAGAGCATGCCAAGGGAAGTGTGAAGCAGTGCCAAGACTCATGCTGGGCACACTTTGTGGCTGGGATGAGAAACAGGCTTGATGATTCTGTTTTGCTGCCGAAAGCAATCCTGGAAGCGCGCTTTAGTGTACGCGTGGAGTTGAGCGAGGGAAGAAGCGCAGAGCCCCATTTGGAGTGAGGCTGTAAAGAGCATGCCAAGGGAAGTGTGAACAAGTGCCAAGACTCATGCTGGGCACACTTTGTGGCTGGGATGAGAAACAGGCTTGGTGATTCTGTTTTGCTGCCGAAAGCAATGCTGGAAGCGCGCTTTAGTGTAAGCGTGGAGTTGAGCGAGGGAAGAAGCGCAGAACCCCATTTGGAGTGAGGCTGTAAAGAGCATGTCAAGGGAAGTGTGAACAAGTGCCAAGACTCATGCTGGGCACACTTTGTGGCTGGGATGAGAAACAGGCTTGATGATTCTGTTCTGCTCCCCAAAGCAATGCTGGAAGCGCGCTTTAGTTTAAGCGTGAAGTTGAGCGAGGGAAGAAGCACAGAACCCCATTTGGAGTGAGGCTGTAAAGAGCATGCCAAGGCAAGTGTGAAGCAGTGCCAGGACTCATGCTGGGCACAATTTGTGGGTGGGATGAGAAACAGGCTTGATGATTCTCTTTTTGCTGCCGAAAGCAATCCTGGAAGCTCGCTTTAGTGTAAGCGTGGAGTTCAGCAAGGGAAGAAGCGCAGAGCCCCATTTGGAGTGAGGCTGTAAAGAGCATGCCAAGGGAAGTGTGAAGCAGTGCCAAGACTCATGCTGGGCACACTTTGTGGCTGGGATGAGAAACAGGTTTGATGATTCTGTTTTGCTCCCGAAAGCAGTGCTGGAAGCGCCCTTTAGTTTAAGCCTGAAGTTCAGCGAGGGAAGAAGCGCAGAGCCCCATTTGGAGTGAGGCTGTAAAGAGCATGCCAAGGGAAGTGTGAAGCAGTGCCAAGACTCATGCTGGGCACGCTTTGTGGGTGGCATGAGAAACAGGCTTTGTTCTGTTTTGCGGCCGAAAGCAATGCTGGAAGCGCGCTTTAGTGTAAGCGTGGAGTTGAGCGAGGGAAGAAGCGCAGAGCCCCATTTGGAGTGAGGCTGTAAAGAGCATGTCAAGGGAAGTATGAAGCAGTGCCAAGACTCATGCTGGGCACACTTTGTGGCTGGGATGAGAAACAGGCTTGATGATTCTGTTTTGCTGCCGAAAGCAATGCTGGAAGCGCGCTTTAGTGTAAGCGTGGAGTTGAGCGAGGGAAGAAGCACAGAGCCCCATTTGGAGTGAGGCTGTAAAGAGCATACCAAGGGAAGTGTGAAGCAGTGCCAAGACTCATGCTGGGCACACTTTGTGGTTGGGATGAGAAACAGGTTTGATGATTCTGTTTTTGCAGCCGAAAGCAATCCTGGAAGCGTGCTTTAGTGTAAGCGTGGAGTTGAGCGAGGGAAGAAGCGCAGAGCCCCATTTGGAGTGAGGCTGTAAAGAGCATGCCAAGGGAAGTGTGAAGCAGTGCCAAGACTCATGCTGGGCACACTTTGTGGCTGGGATGAGAAACAGGCTTGATGATTCTGTTTTGCTGCCGAAAGCAATGCTGGAAGCGCGCTTTAGTGTAAGCGTGGAGTTGAGCGAGGGAAGAAGCGCAGAGCCCCATTTGGAGTGAGGCTGTAAAGAGCATGCCAAGGCAAGTGTGAAACAGTGCCAAGACTCATGCTGGGCACACTTTGTGGGTGGGATGAGAAACAGGCTTGATGATTCTGTTTTGTGCCGAAAGCAATGCTGGAAGCGCGCTTTAGTGTAAGCGTGGAGTTGAGCGAGGGAAGAAGCGCAGAGCCCCATTTGGAGTGAGGCTGTAAAGAGCATGCCAAGGGAAGTGTGAAGCAGTGCCAAGACTCATGCTGGGCACACTTTGTGGCTGGGATGAGAAACAGGCTTGATGATTCTGTTTTGCTGCCGAAAGCAATCCTGGAAGCGCGCTTTAGTGTAAGCGTGGAGTTGAGCGAGGGAAGAAGCGCAGAGCCCCATTTGGAGTGAGGCTGTAAAGAGCATGCCAAGGGAAGTGTGAAGCAGTGCCAAGACTCATGCTGGGCACACTTTGTGGCTGGGATGAGAAACAGCCTTGATGATTCTGTTTTGCTCCCGAAAGCAATGCTGGAAGCGCCCTTTAGTTTAAGTCTGAAGTTCAGCGAGGGAAGAAGCGCAGAGCCCCATTTGGAGTGAGGCTGTAAAGAGCATGCCAAGGGAAGTGTGAAGCAGTGCCAAGACTCATGCTGGGCACGCTTTGTGGGTAGCATGAGAAACAGGCTTGATGATTCTGTTTTTGCTGCCGAAAGCAATGCTGGAAGCGCGCTTTAGTGTAAGCGTGGAGTTGAGCGAGGGAAGAAGCGCAGAGCCCCATTTGGAGTGAGGCTGTAAAGAGCATGCCATGGGAAGTGTGAAGCAGTGCCAAGACTCATGCTGGGCACACTTTGTGGTTGGGATGAGAAACAGGTTTGATGATTCTGTTTTGCTGCCGAAAGCAATCCTGGAAGCGCGCTTTAGTGTACGCGTGGAGTTGAGCGAGGGAAGAAGCGCAGAGCCCCATTTGGAGTGAGGCTGTAAAGAGCATGCCAAGGGAAGTGTGAAGCAGTGCCAAGACTCATGCTGGGCACACTTTGTTGGTGGGATGAGAAACAGGCTTGATGATTCTGTTTTGCTGCCGAAAGCAATCCTGGAAGCGCGCTTTAGTGTAAGCGTGGAGTTCAGCAAGGGAAGAAGCGCAGAGCCCCATTTGGAGTGAGGCTGTAAAGAGCATGCCAAGGGAAGTGTGAAGCAGTGCAAAGACTCATGCTGGGCACACTTTGTGGGTGGGATGAGAAACAGGCTTGATGATTCTGTTTTGCTGCCGAAAGCAATCCTGGAAGCGCGCTTTAGTGTAAGCGTGGAGTTGAGCGAGGGAAGAAGCGCAGAGCCCCATTTGGAGTGAGGCTGTAAAGAGCATGCCAAGGGAAGTGTGAACAAGTGCCAAGACTCATGCTGGGCACACTTTGTGGTTGGGATGAGAAACAGCCTTGATGATTCTGTTTTGCTCCCGAAAGCAATGCTGGAAGCGCCCTTTAGTTTAAGTCTGAAGTTCAGCGAGGGAAGAAGCGCAGAGCCCCATTTGGAGTGAGGCTGTAAAGAGCATGCCAAGGGAAGTGTGAAGCAGTGCCAAGACTCATGCTGGGCACGCTTTGTGGGTAGCATGAGAAACAGGCTTGGTTCTGTTTTGCGGCCGAAAGCAATGCTGGAAGCGCGCTTTAGTGTAAGCATGGAGTTGAGCGAGGGAAGAAGCGCAGAGCCCCATTTGGAGTGAGGCTGTAAAGAGCATGCCATGGGAAGTGTGAAGCAGTGCCAAGACTCATGCTGGGCACACTTTGTGGTTGGGATGAGAAACAGGTTTGATGATTCTGTTTTGCTGCCGAAAGCAATCCTGGAAGCGCGCTTTAGTGTAAGCGTGGAGTTCAGCGAGGGAAGAAGCGCAGAGCCCCATTTGGAGTGAGGCTGTAAAGAGCATGCCAAGGGAAGTGTGAAGCAGTGCCAAGACTCATGCTGGGCACACTTTGTTGGTGGGATGAGAAACAGGCTTGATGATTCTGTTTTGCTGCCGAAAGCAATGCTGGAAGCGCGCTTTAGTGTAAGCGTGGAGTTGAGCGAGGGAAGAAGCGCAGAGCCCCATTTGGAGTGAGGCTGTAAAGAGCATGCCAAGGCAAGTGTGAAACAGTGCCAAGACTCATGCTGGGCACACTTTGTGGCTGGGATGAGAAACAGGCTTGATGATTCTGTTTTGCAGCCGAAAGCAATCCTGGAAGCGCGCTTTAGTGTAAGCGTGGAGTTGAGCGAGGGAAGAAGCGCAGAGCCCCATTTGGAGTGAGGCTGTAAAGAGCATGCCAAGGGAAGTGTGAAGCAGTGCCAAGACTCATGCTGGGCACACTTTGTGGGTGGGATGAGAAACAGGCTTGATGATTCTGTTTTGCTGCCGAAAGCAATCCTGGAAGCGCGCTTTAGTGTAAGCGTGGAGTTCAGCAAGGGAAGAAGCGCAGAGCCCCATTTGGAGTGAGGCTGTAAAGAGCATGCCAAGGGAAGTGTGAAGCAGTGCAAAGACTCATGCTGGGCACACTTTGTGGCTGGGATGAGAAACAGGCTTGATGATTCTGTTTTGCTGCCGAAAGCAATGCTGGAAGCGCGCTTTAGTGTAAGCGTGGAGTTGAGCGAGGGAAGAAGCGCAGAACCCCATTTGGAGTGAGGCTGTAAAGAGCATACCAAGGGAAGTGTGAAGCAGTGCCAAGACTCATGCTGGGCACACTTTGTGGTTGGGATGAGAAACAGGTTTGATGATTCTGTTTTTGCAGCCGAAAGCAATCCTGGAAGCGTGCTTTAGTGTAAGCGTGGAGTTGAGCGAGGGAAGAAGCGCAGAGCCCCATTTGGAGTGAGGCTGTAAAGAGCATGCCAAGGGAAGTGTGAAGCAGTGCCAAGACTCATGCTGGGCACACTTTGTGGCTGGGATGAGAAACAGGCTTGATGATTCTGTTTTGCTGCCGAAAGCAATGCTGGAAGCGCGCTTTAGTGTAAGCGTGGAGTTGAGCGAGGGAAGAAGCGCAGAGCCCCATTTGGAGTGAGGCTGTAAAGAGCATGCCAAGGCAAGTGTGAAACAGTGCCAAGACTCATGCTGGGCACACTTTGTGGGTGGGATGAGAAACAGGCTTGATGATTCTGTTTTGTGCCGAAAGCAATGCTGGAAGCGCGCTTTAGTGTAAGCGTGGAGTTGAGCGAGGGAAGAAGCGCAGAGCCCCATTTGGAGTGAGGCTGTAAAGAGCATGCCAAGGGAAGTGTGAAGCAGTGCCAAGACTCATGCTGGGCACACTTTGTGGGTGGGATGAGAAACAGGCTTGATGATTCTGTTTTGCTGCCGAAAGCAATCCTGGAAGCGCGCTTTACTGTAAGCGTGGAGTTCAGCAAGGGAAGAAGCGCAGAGCCCCATTTGGAGTGAGGCTGTAAAGAGCATGCCAAGGGAAGTGTGAAGCAGTGCAAAGACTCATGCTGGGCACACTTTGTGGGTGGGATGAGAAACAGGCTTGATGATTCTGTTTTGCTGCCGAAAGCAATCCTGGAAGCGCGCTTTAGTGTAAGCGTGGAGTTGAGAGAGGGAAGAAGCGCAGAGCCCCATTTGGAGTGAGGCTGTAAAGAGCATGCCAAGGGAAGTGTGAAGCAGTGCCAAGACTCATGCTGGGCACACTTTGTGGTTGGGATGAGAAACAGGTTTGATGATTCTGTTTTGCTGCCGAAAGCAATGCTGGAAGCGCGCTTTAGTGTAAGCGTGGAGTTGAGCGAGGGAAGAAGCGCAGAGCCCCATTTGGAGTGAGGCTGTAAAGAGCAGGTCAAGGGAAGTATGAGGCAGTGCCAAGACTCATGCTGGGCACACTTTGTGGGTGGGATGAGAAACAGGCTTGATGATTCTGTTTTGCTGCCGAAAGCAATGCTGGAAGCGCGCTTTAGTGTAAGCGTGGAGTTGAGCGAGGGAAGAAGCACAGAGCCCCTTTTGGAGTGAGGCTGTAAAGAGCATACCAAGGGAAGTGTGAAGCAGTGCCAAGACTCATGCTGGGCACACTTTGTGGTTGGGATGAGAAACAGGTTTGATGATTCTGTTTTTGCAGCCGAAAGCAATCCTGGAAGCGTGCTTTAGTGTAAGCGTGGAGTTGAGCGAGGGAAGAAGCGCAGAGCCCCATTTGGAGTGAGGCTGTAAAGAGCATGCCAAGGGAAGTGTGAAGCCGTGCCAAGACTCATGCTGGGCACACTTTGTGGTTGGGATGAGAAACAGGTTTGATGATTCTGTTTTGCTGCCGAAAGCAATGCTGGAAGCGCGCTTTAGTGTAAGCGTGGAGTTGAGCGAGGGAAGAAGCGCAGAGCCCCATTTGGAGTGAGGCTGTAAAGAGCATGTCAAGGGAAGTATGAAGCAGTGCCAAGACTCATGCTGGGCACACTTTGTGGCTGGGATGAGAAACAGGCTTGATGATTCTGTTTTGCTGCCGAAAGCAATGCTGGAAGCGCGCTTTAGTGTAAGCGTGGAGTTGAGCGAGGGAAGAAGCGCAGAACCCCATTTGGAGTGAGGCTGTAAAGAGCATACCAAGGGAAGTGTGAAGCAGTGCCAAGACTCATGCTGGGCACACTTTGTGGTTGGGATGAGAAACAGGTTTGATGATTCTGTTTTTGCAGCCGAAAGCAATCCTGGAAGCGTGCTTTAGTGTAAGAGTGGAGTTGAGCGAGGGAAGAAGCGCAGAGCCCCATTTGGAGTGAGGCTGTAAAGAGCATGCCAAGGGAAGTGTGAAGCAGTGCCAAGACTCATGCTGGGCACACTTTGTGGCTGGGATGAGAAACAGGCTTGATGTTTCTGTTTTGCTGCCGAAAGCAATGCTGGAAGCGCGCTTTAGTGTAAGCATGGAGTTGAGCGAGGGAAGAAGCGCAGAGCCCCATTTGGAGTGAGGCTGTAAAGAGCATGCCAAGGCAAGTGTGAAACAGTGCCAAGACTCATGCTGGGCACACTTTGTGGGTGGGATGAGAAACAGGCTTGATGATTCTGTTTTGCTGCCGAAAGCAATGCTGGAAGCGCGCTTTAGTGTAAGCGTGGAGTTGAGCGAGGGAAGAAGCGCAGAGCCCCATTTGGAGTGAGGCTGTAAAGAGCATGCCAAGGGAAGTGTGAAGCAGTGCCAAGACTCATGCTGGGCACACTTTGTGGGTGGGATGAGAAACAGGCTTGATGATTCTGTTTTGCTGCCGAAAGCAATCCTGGAAGCGCGCTTTAGTGTAAGCGTGGAGTTCAGCAAGGGAAGAAGCGCAGAGCCCCATTTGGAGTGAGGCTGTAAAGAGCATGCCAAGGGAAGTGTGAAGCAGTGCAAAGACTCATGCTGGGCACACTTTGTGGCTGGGATGAGAAACAGGCTTGATGATTCTGTTTTACTGCCGAAAGCAATGCTGGAAGCGCGCTTTAGTGTAAGCGTGGAGTTGAGCGAGGGAAGAAGCGCAGAACCCCATTTGGAGTGAGGCTGTAAAGAGCATACCAAGGGAAGTGTGAAGCAGTGCCAAGACTCATGCTGGGCACACTTTGTGGTTGGGATGAGAAACAGGTTTGATGATTCTGTTTTTGCAGCCGAAAGCAATCCTGGAAGCGTGCTTTAGTGTAAGCGTGGAGTTGAGCGAGGGAAGAAGCGCAGAGCCCCATTTGGAGTGAGGCTGTAAAGAGCATGCCAAGGGAAGTGTGAAGCAGTGCCAAGACTCATGCTGGGCACACTTTGTGGCTGGGATGAGAAACAGGCTTGATGATTCTGTTTTGCTGCCGAAAGCAATGCTGGAAGCGTGCTTTAGTGTAAGCGTGGAGTTGAGCGAGGGAAGAAGCGCAGAGCCCCATTTGGAGTGAGGCTGTAAAGAGCATGCCAAGGCAAGTGTGAAACAGTGCCAAGACTCATGCTGGGCACACTTTGTGGGTGGGATGAGAAACAGGCTTGATGATTCTGTTTTGTGCCGAAAGCAATGCTGGAAGCGCGCTTTAGTGTAAGCGTGGAGTTGAGCGAGGGAAGAAGCGCAGAGCCCCATTTGGAGTGAGGCTGTAAAGAGCATGCCAAGGGAAGTGTGAAGCAGTGCCAAGACTCATGCTGGGCACACTTTGTGGCTGGGATGAGAAACAGGCTTGATGATTCTGTTTTGCTGCCGAAAGCAATCCTGGAAGCGCACTTTAGTGTAAGCGTGGAGTTCAGCAAGGGAAGAAGCGCAGAGCCCCATTTGGAGTGAGGCTGTAAAGAGCATGCCAAGGGAAGTGTGAAGCAGTGCAAAGACTCATGCTGGGCACACTTTGTGGGTGGGATGAGAAACAGGCTTGATGATTCTGTTTTGCTGCCGAAAGCAATCCTGGAAGCGCGCTTTAGTGTAAGCGTGGAGTTGAGAGAGGGAAGAAGCGCAGAGCCCCATTTGGAGTGAGGCTGTAAAGAGCATGCCAAGGGAAGTGTGAAGCAGTGCCAAGACTCATGCTGGGCACACTTTGTGGTTGGGATGAGAAACAGGTTTGATGATTCTGTTTTGCTGCCGAAAGCAATGCTGGAAGCGCGCTTTAGTGTAAGCGTGGAGTTGAGCGAGGGAAGAAGCGCAGAGCCCCATTTGGAGTGAGGCTGTAAAGAGCAGGTCAAGGGAAGTATGAGGCAGTGCCAAGACTCATGCTGGGCACACTTTGTGGGTGGGATGAGAAACAGGCTTGATGATTCTGTTTTGCTGCCGAAAGCAATGCTGGAAGCGCGCTTTAGTGTAAGCGTGGAGTTGAGCGAGGGAAGAAGCACAGAGCCCCTTTTGGAGTGAGGCTGTAAAGAGCATACCAAGGGAAGTGTGAAGCAGTGCCAAGACTCATGCTGGGCACACTTTGTGGTTGGGATGAGAAACAGGTTTGATGATTCTGTTTTTGCAGCCGAAAGCAATCCTGGAAGCGTGCTTTAGTGTAAGCGTGGAGTTGAGCGAGGGAAGAAGCGCAGAGCCCCATTTGGAGTGAGGCTGTAAAGAGCATGCCAAGGGAAGTGTGAAGCCGTGCCAAGACTCATGCTGGGCACACTTTGTGGGTGGGATGAGAAACAGGCTTGATGATTCTGATTTGCAGCTGAAAGCAATGCTGGAAACGCGCTTTAGTGTAAGTGTGGAGTTGAGCGAGGGAAGAAGCACAGAGCCCCATTTGGAGTGAGGCTGTAAAGAGCATGCCAAGGGAAGTGTGAAGCAGTGCCAAGACTCATGCTGGGCACACTTTGTGGCTGGGATGAGAAACAGCCTTGATGATTCTGTTTTGCTGCCGAAAGCAATCCTGGAAGCGCGCTTTAGTTTAAGCGTGGAGTTCAGCAAGGGAAGAAGCGCAGAGCCCCCTTTGGAGTGAGGCTGTAAAGAGCATGCCAAGGGAAGTGTGAAGCAGTGCCAAGACTCATGCTGGGCACACTTTGTGGGTGGGATGAGAAACAGGTTTAATGATTCTGTTTTGCTGCCGAAAGCAATGCTGGAAGCGCGCTTTAGTGTAAGCGTGGAATTGAGCGAGGGAAGAAGCGCAGAGCCCCATTTGGAGTGAGGCTGTAAAGAGCATGCCAAGGGAAGTGTGAAGCAGTGCCAAGACTCATGCTGGGCACACTTTGTGGGTGGGATGAGAAACAGGCTTGATGATTCTGTTTTGCTGCCGAAAGCAATCCTGGAAGCGCGCTTTAGTGTAAGCGTGGAGTTCAGCAAGGGAAGAAGCGCAGAGCCCCATTTGGAGTGAGGCTGTAAAGAGCATGCCAAGGGAAGTGTGAAGCAGTGCAAAGACTCATGCTGGGCACACTTTGTGGCTGGGATGAGAAACAGGCTTGATGATTCTGTTTTGCTGCCGAAAGCAATGCTGGAAGCGCGCTTTAGTGTAAGCGTGGAGTTGAGCGAGGGAAGAAGCGCAGAACCCCATTTGGAGTGAGGCTGTAAAGAGCATACCAAGGGAAGTGTGAAGCAGTGCCAAGACTCATGCTGGGCACACTTTGTGGTTGGGATGAGAAACAGGTTTGATGATTCTGTTTTTGCAGCCGAAAGCAATCCTGGAAGCGTGCTTTAGTGTAAGCGTGGAGTTGAGCGAGGGAAGAAGCGCAGAGCCCCATTTGGAGTGAGGCTGTAAAGAGCATGCCAAGGGAAGTGTGAAGCAGTGCCAAGACTCATGCTGGGCACACTTTGTGGCTGGGATGAGAAACAGGCTTGATGATTCTGTTTTGCTGCCGAAAGCAATGCTGGAAGCGTGCTTTAGTGTAAGCGTGGAGTTGAGCGAGGGAAGAAGCGCAGAGCCCCATTTGGAGTGAGGCTGTAAAGAGCATGCCAAGGCAAGTGTGAAACAGTGCCAAGACTCATGCTGGGCACACTTTGTGGGTGGGATGAGAAACAGGCTTGATGATTCTGTTTTGTGCCGAAAGCAATGCTGGAAGCGCGCTTTAGTGTAAGCGTGGAGTTGAGCGAGGGAAGAAGCGCAGAGCCCCATTTGGAGTGAGGCTGTAAAGAGCATGCCAAGGGAAGTGTGAAGCAGTGCCAAGACTCATGCTGGGCACACTTTGTGGCTGGGATGAGAAACAGGCTTGATGATTCTGTTTTGCTGCCGAAAGCAATCCTGGAAGCGCGCTTTAGTGTAAGCGTGGAGTTCAGCAAGGGAAGAAGCGCAGAGCCCCATTTGGAGTGAGGCTGTAAAGAGCATGCCAAGGGAAGTGTGAAGCAGTGCAAAGACTCATGCTGGGCACACTTTGTGGGTGGGATGAGAAACAGGCTTGATGATTCTGTTTTGCTGCCGAAAGCAATCCTGGAAGCGCGCTTTAGTGTAAGCGTGGAGTTGAGAGAGGGAAGAAGCGCAGAGCCCCATTTGGAGTGAGGCTGTAAAGAGCATGCCAAGGGAAGTGTGAAGCAGTGCCAAGACTCATGCTGGGCACACTTTGTGGTTGGGATGAGAAACAGGTTTGATGATTCTGTTTTGCTGCCGAAAGCAATGCTGGAAGCGCGCTTTAGTGTAAGCGTGGAGTTGAGCGAGGGAAGAAGCGCAGAGCCCCATTTGGAGTGAGGCTGTAAAGAGCAGGTCAAGGGAAGTATGAGGCAGTGCCAAGACTCATGCTGGGCACACTTTGTGGGTGGGATGAGAAACAGGCTTGATGATTCTGTTTTGCTGCCGAAAGCAATGCTGGAAGCGCGCTTTAGTGTAAGCGTGGAGTTGAGCGAGGGAAGAAGCACAGAGCCCCTTTTGGAGTGAGGCTGTAAAGAGCATACCAAGGGAAGTGTGAAGCAGTGCCAAGACTCATGCTGGGCACACTTTGTGGTTGGGATGAGAAACAGGTTTGATGATTCTGTTTTTGCAGCCGAAAGCAATCCTGGAAGCGTGCTTTAGTGTAAGCGTGGAGTTGAGCGAGGGAAGAAGCGCAGAGCCCCATTTGGAGTGAGGCTGTAAAGAGCATGCCAAGGGAAGTGTGAAGCCGTGCCAAGACTCATGCTGGGCACACTTTGTGGGTGGGATGAGAAACAGGCTTGATGATTCTGATTTGCAGCTGAAAGCAATGCTGGAAACTCGCTTTAGTGTAAGTGTGGAGTTGAGCGAGGGAAGAAGCACAGAGCCCCATTTGGAGTGAGGCTGCAAAGAGCATGCCAAGGGAAGTGTGAAGCAGTGCCAAGACTCATGCTGGGCACACTTTGTGGCTGGGATGAGAAACAGCCTTGATGATTCTGTTTTGCTGCCGAAAGCAATCCTGGAAGCGCGCTTTAGTTTAAGCGTGGAGTTCAGCAAGGGAAGAAGCGCAGAGCCCCCTTTGGAGTGAGGCTGTAAAGAGCATGCCAAGGGAAGTGTGAAGCAGTGCCAAGACTCATGCTGGGCACACTTTGTGGGTGGGATGAGAAACAGGTTTAATGATTCTGTTTTGCTGCCGAAAGCAATGCTGGAAGCGCGCTTTAGTGTAAGCGTGGAATTGAGCGAGGGAAGAAGCGCAGAGCCCCATTTGGAGTGAGGCTGTAAAGAGCATGCCAAGGGAATTGTGAACAAGTGCCAAGACTCATGCTGGGCACACTTTGTGGCTGGGATGAGAAACAGGCTTGATGATTCTGTTTTGCTGCCGAAAGCAATGCTGGAAGCGCGCTTTAGTGCAAGCGTGGAGTTGAGCGAGGGAAGAAGCACAGAGCCCCTTTTGGAGTGAGGCTGTAAAGAGCATACCAAGGGAAGTGTGAAGCAGTGCCAAGACTCATGCTGGGCACACTTTGTGGTTGGGATGAGAAACAGGTTTGATGATTCTGTTTTTGCAGCCGAAAGCAATCCTGGAAGCGTGCTTTAGTGTAAGCGTGGAGTTGAGCGAGGGAAGAAGCGCAGAGCCCCATTTGGAGTGAGGCTGTAAAGAGCATGCCAAGGGAAGTGTGAAGCCGTGCCAAGACTCATGCTGGGCACACTTTGTGGCTGGGATGAGAAAAAGGCTTGATGATTCTGATTTGCAGCCGAAAGCAATCCTGGAAGCGCGCTTTAGTGTAAGTGTGGAGTTGAGCGAGGGAAGAAGCACAGAGCCCCATTTGGAGTGAGGCTGTAAAGAGCATGCCAAGGGAAGTGTGAACAAGTGCCAAGACTCATGCTGGGCACACTTTGTGGCTGGGATGAGAAACAGGCCTGATGATTCTGTTTTGTTGCCGAAAGCAATCCTGCAAGCGCGCTTTAGTGTAAGCGTGGAGTTGAGCAACGGAAGAAGCGCAGAGCCCCATTTGGAGTGAGGCTGTAAAGAGCATGCCAAGGGAAGTGTGAAGCAGTGCCAGGACTCATGCTGGGCACAATTTGTGGGTGGGATGAGAAACAGGCTTGATGATTCTGTTTTGCTGCCGAATGAAATCCTGGAAGCGCGCTTTAGTGTAAGCGTGGAGTTGAGCGAGGGAAGAAGCGCAGAGCCCCATTTGGAGTGAGGCTGCAAAGAGCATGCCAAGGGAAGTGTGAAGCAGTGCCAAGACTCATGCTGGGCACACTTTGTGGCTGGGATGAGAAACAGGCTTGATGATTCTGTTTTGCTGCCGAAAGCAATCCTGGAAGCGCGCTTTAGTGTAAGCGTGGAGTTCAGCAAGGGAAGAAGCGCAGAGCCCCCTTTGGAGTGAGGCTGTAAAGAACATGCCAAGGGAAGTGTGAAGCAGTGCCAAGACTCATGCTGGGCACACTTTGTGGGTGGGATGAGAAACAGGTTTAATGATTCTGTTTTGCTGCCGAAAGCAATGCTGGAAGCGCGCTTTAGTGTAAGCGTGGAATTGAGCGAGGGAAGAAGCGCAGAGCCCCATTTGGAGTGAGGCTGTAAAGAGCATGCCAAGGGAAGTGTGAACAAGTGCCAAGACTCATGCTGGGCACACTTTGTGGCTGGGATGAGAAACAGGCCTGATGATTCTGTTTTGTTGCCGAAAGCAATCCTGCAAGCGCGCTTTAGTGTAAGCGTGGAGTTGAGCGAGGGAAGAAGCGCAGAGCCCCATTTGGAGTGAGGCTGTAAAGAGCATGCCAAGGGAAGTGTGAAGCAGTGCCAGGACTCATGCTGGGCACAATTTGTGGGTGGGATGAGAAACAGGCTTGATGATTCTGTTTTGCTGCCGAAAGCAATGCTGGAAGTGCGCTTTAGTGTAAGCGTGGAATTGAGCGAGGGAAGAAGCGCAGAGCCCCATTTGGAGTGAGGCTGTAAAGAGCATGCCAAGGGAATTGTGAACAAGGGCCAAGACTCATGCTGGGCACACTTTGTGGCTGGGATGAGAAACAGGCTTGATGATTCTGTTTTGCTGCCGAAAGCAATGCTGGAAGCGCGCTTTAGTGTAAGCGTCGAGTTGAGCGAGGGAAGAAGCGCAGAACCCCATTTGGAGTGAGGCTGTAAAGAGCATGCCAAGGGAAGTGTGAAGCAGTGCCAAGACTCATGCTGGGCACACTTTGTGGCTGGGATGAGAAACAGGCTTGATGATTCTGTTTTGCTGCCGAAAGCAATGCTGGAAGCGCCCTTTAGTTTAAGCCTGAAGTTCAGCGAGGGAAGAAGCGCAGAGCCCCATTTGGAGTGAGGCTGTAAAGAGCATGCCAAGGGAAGTGTGAAGCAGTGCCAAGACTCATGCTGGGCACACTTTGTGGCTGGGATGAGAAACAGGCTTGATGATTCTGTTTTGCTCCTGAAAGCAATGCTGGAAGCGCGCTTTAGTTTAAGCGTGAAGTTGAGCGAGGGAAGAAGCACAGAACCCCATTTGGAGTGAGGCTGTAAAGAGCATGCCAAGGCAAGTGTGAAGCAGTGCCAGGACTCATGCTGGGCACACTTTGTGGCTGGGATGAGAAACAGGCTTGATGATTCTCTTTTTGCTGCCGAAAGCAATGCTGGAAGCGCGCTTTAGTGTAAGCGTGGAGTTGAGCGAGGGAAGAAGCGCAGAGCCCCATTTGGAGTGAGGCTGTAAAGAGCATGCCAAGGGAAGTGTGAAGCAGTGCCAAGACTCATGCTGGGCACACTTTGTGGGTGGGATGAGAAACAGGCTTGATGATTCTGCTTCGCTGTCGAAAGGAATCCCGGAAGCGCGCTTTAGTGTAAGCGTGGAGTTGAGCGAGGGAAGAAGCGCAGAGCCCCATTTGGAGTGAGGCTGTAAAGAGCATGCCAAGGGAAGTGTGAAGCAGTGCCAAGACTCATGCTGGGCACACTTTGTGGCTGGGATGAGAAACAGGCCTGATGATTCTGTTTTGCTGCCGAAAGCAATGCTGGAAGCGCGCTTTAGTGTAAGCGTGGAGTTGAGCGAGGGAAGAAGCGCAGAGCCCCATTTGGAGTGAGGCTGTAAAGAGCATGCCAAGGGAATTGTGAACAAGTGCCAAGACTCATGCTGGGCACACTTTGTGGCTGGGATGAGAAACAGCCTTGATGATTCTGTTTTGCTGCCGAAAGCAATGCTGGAAGCGCGCTTTAGTGTAAGCGTGGAGTTGAGCGAGGGAAGAAGCGCAGAACCCCATTTGGAGTGAGGCTGTAAAGAGCATGCCAAGGGAAGTGTGAAGCAGTGCCAAGACTCATGCTGGGCACACTTTGTGGTTGGGATGAGAAACAGGCTTGATGATTCTGTTTTGCTGCCGAAAGCAATCCTGGAAGCGCGCTTTAGTGTAAGCATGGAGTTGAGCGAGGGAAGAAGCGCAGAACCCCATTTGGAGTGAGGCTGTAAAGAGCATGCCAAGGGAAGTGTGAAGCAGTGCCAAGACTCATGCTGGGCACACTTTGTGGCTGGGATGAGAAACAGGCCTGATGATTCTGTTTTGCTGCCGAAAGCAATGCTGGAAGCGCGCTTTAGTGTAAGCGTGGAGTTGAGCGAGGGAAGAAGCGCAGAGCCCCGTTTGGAGTGAGGCTGTAAAGAGCATGCCAAGGGAAGTGTGAAGCAGTGCCAAGACTCATGCTGGGCACACTTTGTGGGTGGGATGAGAAACAGGCTTGATGATTCTGTTTTGCTCCCGAAAGCAATGCTGGAAGCGCCCTTTAGTTTAAGCCTGAAGTTCAGCGAGGGAAGAAGCGCAGAGCCCCATTTGGAGTGAGGCTGTAAAGAGCATGCCAAGGGAAGTGTGAAGCAGTGCCAAGACTCATGCTGGGCACACTTTGTGGCTGGGATGAGAAAGAGGCTTGATGATTCTCTTTTTGCTGCCGAAAGCAATGCTGGAAGCGCGCTTTAGTGTAAGCGTGGAGTTGAGCGAGGGAAGAAGCGCAGAGCCCCATTTGGAGTGAGGCTGTAAAGAGCATGCCAAGGGAAGTGTGAAGCAGTGCCAAGACTCATGCTGGGCACACTTTGTGGCTGGGATGAGAAACAGGCTTGATGATTCTGTTTTGCGGCCGAAAGCAATGCTGGAAGCGCGCTTTAGTGTAAGCATGGAGTTGAGCGAGGGAAGAAGCGCAGAGCCCCATTTGGAGTGAGGCTGTAAAGAGCATGCCAAGGGAAGTGTGAAGCAGTGCCAAGACTCATGCTGGGCACACTTTGTGGGTGGGATGAGAAACAGGCTTGATGATTCTGTTTTGCTGCCGAAAGCAATCCTGGAAGCGCGCTTTAGTGTAAGCGTGGAGTTGAGCGAGGGAAGAAGCACAGAGCCCCATTTGGAGTGAGGCTGTAAAGAGCATGCCATGGGAAGTGTGAAGCCGTGCCAAGACTCATGCTGGGCACACTTTGTGGCTGGCATGAGAAACAGGCTTGATGATTCTGTTTTGCTCCTGAAAGCAATGCTGGAAGCGCGCTTTAGTGTAAGCGTGGAGTTGAGCGAGGGAAGAAGCGCAGAGCCCCATTTGGAGTGAGGCTGTAAAGAGCATGCCAAGGGAAGTGTGAAGCAGTGCAAAGACTCATGCTGGGCACACTTTGTGGCTGGGATGAGAAACAGGCTTGATGATTCTGTTTTGCAGCCGAAAGCAATGCTGGAAGCGCGCTTTAGTGTAAGTGTGGAGTTGAGCGAGGGAAGAAGCGCAGAACCCCATTTGGAGTGAGGCTGTAAAGAGCATGCCAAGGGAAGTGTGAACAAGTGACAAGACTCATGCTGGGCACACTTTGTGGCTGGGATGAGAAACAGGCTTGATGATTCTGTTTTGCTGCCGAAAGCAATGCTGGAAGCGCGCTTTAGTGTAAGCGTGGAGTTGAGCGAGGGAAGAAGCGCAGAGCCCCATTTGGAGTGAGGCTGTAAAGAGCATGCCAAGGGAAGTGTGAAGCAGTGCCAAGACTCATGCTGGGCACACTTTGTGGCTGGGATGAGAAACAGGCTTGATGATTCTGTTTTGCGGCGGAAAGCAATGCTGGAAGCGCGCTTTAGTGTAAGCGTGGAGTTGAGCGAGGGAAGAAGCGCAGAGCCCCATTTGGAGTGAGGCTGTAAAGAGCATGCCAAGGGAAGTGTGAAGCAGTGCCAAGACTCATGCTGGGCACACTTTGTGGCTGGGATGAGAAACAGGCTTGGTGATTCTGTTTTGCTGCCGAAAGCAATGCTGGAAGCGCGCTTTAGTGTAAGCGTGGAGTTGAGCGAGGGAAGAAGCGCAGAGCCCCATTTGGAGTGAGGCTGTAAAGAGCATGCCAAGGGAAGTGTGAACAAGTGCCAAGACTCATGCTGGGCACACTTTGTGGGTGGGATGAGAAACAGGCTTGATGATTCTGTTTTGCTGCCCAAAGCTATGCTGGAAGCGCGCTTTAGTGTAAGCGTGGAGTTGAGCGAGGGAAGAAGCGCAGAGCCCCATTTGGAGTGAGGCTTTAAAGAGCATCCCAAGGGAAGTGTGAAGCAGTGCCAAGACTCATGCTGGGCACACTTTGTGGTTGGGATGAGAAACAGGCTTGATGATTCTGTTTTGCTGCCGAAAGCAATGCTGGAAGCGTGCTTTAGTGTAAGCGTGGAGTTGAGCGAGGGAAGAAGCGCAGAGCCCCATTTGGAGTGAGGCTGTAAAGAGCATGCCAAGGGAAGTGTGAAGCAGTGCCAAGACTCATGCTGGGCACACTTTGTGGCTGGGATGAGAAACAGGCTTGATGATTCTGCTTTGCTGTCGAAAGGAATCCCGGAAGCGCGCTTTAGTGTAAGCGTGGAGTTCAGCGAGGGAAGAAGCGCAGAGCCCCATTTGGAGTGAGGCTGTAAAGAGCATGCCAAGGGAAGTGTGAAGCAGTGCCAAGACTCATGCTGGGCACACTTTGTGGCTGGGATGAGAAACAGGCTTGATGATTCTGTTTTGCGGCCGAAAGCAATGCTCGAAGAGCGTTTTAGTGTAAGCGTGGAGTTCAGCGAGGGAAGAAGCGCAGAACCCCATTTGGAGTGAGGCTGTAAAGAGCATGCCAAGGGAAGTGTGAAGCAGTGCCAAGACTCATGCTGGGCACATTTTGTGGCTGGGATGAGAAACAGGCTTGATGATTCTGTTTTGCGGCGGAAAGCAATGCTGGAAGCGCGCTTTAGTGTAAGCGTGGAGTTGAGCGAGGGAAGAAGCGCAGAGCCCCATTTGGAGTGAGGCTGTAAAGAGCATGCCAAGGGAAGTGTGAAGCAGTGCCAAGACTCATGCTGGGCACACTTTGTGGCTGGGATGAGAAACAGGCTTGATGATTCTGTTTTGCTGCCGAAAGCAATGCTGGAAGCGCGCTTTAGTGTAAGCGTGGAGTTGAGCGAGGGAAGAAGCGCAGAGCCCCATTTGGAGTGAGGCTGTAAAGAGCATGCCAAGGGAAGTGTGAAGCAGTGCCAAGACTCATGCTGGGCACACTTTGTGGGTGGCATGAGAAACAGGCTTGATGATTCTGTTTTGCGGCGGAAAGCAATGCTGGAAGCGCGCTTTAGTGTAAGTGTGGAGTTGAGCGAGGGAAGAAGCGCAGAGCCCCATTTGGAGTGAGGCTGTAAAGAGCATGCCAAGGGAAGTGTGAAGCAGTGCCAAGACTCACGCTGGGCACACTTTGTGGGTGGGATGAGAAACAGGCTTGATGATTCTGTTTTGCTGCCGAAAGCAATGCTGGAAGCGTGCTTTAGTGTAAGCGTGGAGTTGAGCGAGGGAAGAAGCGCAGAGCCCCATTTGGAGTGAGGCTGTAAAGAGCATGCCAAGGGAAGTGTGAAGCAGTGCCAAGACTCATGCTGGGCACACTTTGTGGCTGGGATGAGAAACAGGCTTGATGATTCTGTTTTGTTGCCGAAAGCAATGCTGGAAGCGCGCTTTAGTGTAAGCGTGGATTTTAGCGAGGGAAGAAGCGTAGAACCCCATTTGGAGTGAGGCTGTAAAGAGCATGCCAAGGGAAGTGTGAAGCAGTGCCAAGACTCATGCTCGGCACACTTTGTGGGTGGAATGAGAAACAGGCTTGATGATTCTGTTTTGCTGCCGAAAGCAATGCTGGAAGCGCGCTTTAGTGTAAGCCTGAAGTTGAGCGAGGGAAGAAGCGCAGAGCCCCATTTGGAGTGAGGCTGTAAAGAGCATGCCAAGGGAAGTGTGAACAAGTGCCAAGACTCATGCTGAGCACACTTTGTGGGTGGGATGAGAAACGGGCTTGATGATTCTGTTTTGCTGCCCAAAGCTATGCTGGAAGCGCGCTTTAGTGTAAGCGTGGAGTTGAGCGAGGGAAGAAGCGCAGAGCCCCATTTGGAGTGAGGCTGTAAAGAGCATGCCAAGGGAAGTGTGAAGCAGTGCCAAGACTCATGCTGGGCACACTTTGTGGGTGGGATGAGAAACAGGCTTGATGATTCTGTTTTGCGGCCGAAAGCAATGCTGGAAGCGTGCTTTAGTGTAAGCGTGGAGTTGAGCGAGGGAAGAAGCGCAGAGCCCCATTTGGAGTGAGGCTGTAAAGAGCATGCCAAGGGAAGTGTGAAGCAGTGCCAAGACTCATGCTGGGCACACTTTGTGGCTGGGATGAGAAACAGCCTTGATGATTCTGCTTTGCTGTCGAATGGAATCCCGGAAGCGCGCTTTAGTGTAAGCGTGGAGTTGAGCGAGGGAAGAAGCGCAGAGCCCCATTTGGAGTGAGGCTGTAAAGAGCATGCCAAGGGAAGTGTGAAGCAGTGCCAAGACTCATGCTGGGCACACTTTGTGGGTGGGATGAGAAACAGGCTTGATGATTCTGTTTTGCGGCCGAAAGCAATCCTGGAAGCGCGCTTTAGTGTAAGCGTGGAGTTGAGCGAGGGAAGAAGCACAGAGCCCCATTTGGAGTGAGGCTGTAAAGAGCATGCCAAGGGAATTGTGAACAAGTGCCAAGACTCATGCTGGGCACACTTTGTGGCTGGGATGAGAAACAGGCTTGATGATTCTGTTTTGCTGCCGAAAGCAATGCTGGAAGCGCGCTTTAGTGTAAGCGTGGAGTTGAGCGAGGGAAGAAGCGCAGAACCCCATTTGGAGTGAGGCTGTAAAGAGCATGCCAAGGGAAGTGTGAAGCAGTGCCAAGACTCATGCTGGGCACACTTTGTGGCTGGGATGAGAAACAGCCTTGATGATTCTGTTTTGCTGCCGAAAGCAATCCTGGAAGCGCGCTTTAGTGTAAGCGTGGAGTTGAGCGAGGGAAGAAGCGCAGAGCCCCCTTTGGAGTGAGGCTGTAAAGAGCATGCCAAGGGAAGTGTGAAGCAGTGCCAAGACTCATGCTGGGCACGCTTTGTGGGTTGGATGAGAAACAGGCTTGGTTCTGTTTTGCGGCCGAAAGCAATGCTGGAAGTGCGCTTTAGTGTAAGCGTGGAGTTGAGCGAGGGAAGAAGCGCAGAGCCCCATTTGGAGTGAGGCTGTAAAGAGCATGCCAAGGGAAGTGTGAAGCAGTGCCAAGACTCATGCTGAGCACACTTTGTGGTTGGGATGAGAAACAGGCTTGATGATTCTGTTTTGCTGCCGAAAGCAATGCTGGAAGCGCGCTTTAGTGTAAGCGTGGAGTTGAGCGAGGGAAGAAGCGCAGAGCCCCATTTGGAGTGAGGCTGTAAAGAGCATGCCAAGGGAAGTGTGAAGCAGTGCCAAGACTCATGCTGGGCACACTTTGTGGGTGGGATGAGAAACAGGCTTGATGATTCTGTTTTGCTGCCGAAAGCAATCCTGGAAGCACGCTTTAGTGTAAGCGTGGAGTTGAGCGAGGGAAGAAGCGCAGAGCCCCATTTGGAGTGAGGCTGTAAAGAGCATGTCAAGGGAAGTGTGAAGTAGTGCCAAGACTCATGCTGGGCACACTTTGTGGGTGGGATGAGAAACAGGCTTGATGATTCTGTTTTGCTGCCGAATGCAATCCTGGAAGCGTGCTTTAGTGTAAGCGTGGAGTTGAGCGAGGGAAGAAGCGCAGAGCCCCATTTGGAGTGAGGCTGTAAAGAGCATGCCAAGGGAAGTGTGAAGCAGTGCCAAGACTCATGCTGGGCACGCTTTGTGGGTGGCATGAGAAACAGCCTTGATGATTCTGTTTTGCTGCCGAAAGCCATCCTGGAAGCGCGCTTTAGTGTAAGCGTGGAGTTCAGCAAGGGAAGAAGCGCAGAGCCCCATTTGGAGTGAGGCTGTAAAGAGCATGCCAAGGGAAGTGTGAAGCAGTGCCAAGACTCATGCTGGGCACACTTTGTGGGTGGGATGAGAAACAGGCTTGATGATTCTGTTTTGCTGCCGAATGCAATCCTGGAAGCGTGCTTTAGTGTAAGCGTGGAGTTGAGCGAGGGAAGAAGCACAGAGCCCCATTTGGAGTGAGGCTGTAAAGAGCATGCCAAGGGAAGTGTGAACAAGTGCCAAGACTCATGCTGGGCACACTTTGTGGCTGGGATGAGAAACAGGCTTGATGATTCTGTTTTGCGGCGGAAAGCAATGCTGGAAGCGCACTTTAGTTTAAGCCTGAAGTTCAGCGAGGGAAGAAGCGCAGAGCCCCACTTGGAGTGAGGCTGTAAAGAGCATGCCAAGGGAAGTGTGAAGCAGTGCCAGGACTCATGCTGGGCACAATTTGTGGCTGGGATGAGAAACAGGCTTGATGATTCTCTTTTTGCTGCCGAAAGCAATGCTGGAAGCGCGCTTTAGTGTAAGCGTGGAGTTGAGCGAGGGAAGAAGCGCAGAACCCCATTTGGAGTGAGGCTGTAAAGAGCATGCCAAGGGAAGTGTGAAGCAGTGCCAAGACTCATGCTGGGCACACTTTGTGGCTGGGATGAGAAACAGCCTTGATGATTCTGTTTTGCTGCCGAAAGCAATCCTGGAAGCGCGCTTTAGTGTAAGCGTGGAGTTGAGCGAGGGAAGAAGCGCAGAGCCCCCTTTGGAGTGAGGCTGTAAAGAGCATGCCAAGGGAAGTGTGAAGCAGTGCCAAGACTCATGCTGGGCACGCTTTGTGGGTGGGATGAGAAACAGGCTTGATGATTCTGTTTTGCTGCCGAAAGCAATGCTGGAAGCGCGCTTTAGTGTAAGCGTGGAGTTGAGCGAGGGAAGAAGCGCAGAGCCCCATTTGGAGTGAGGCTGTAAAGAGCATGCCAAGGGAAGTGTGAAGCAGTGCCAAGACTCATGCTGGGCACACTTTGTGGGTGGGATGAGAAACAGGCTTGATGATTCTGTTTTGCTGCCGAATGCAATCCTGGAAGCGTGCTTTAGTGTAAGCGTGGAGTTGAGCGAGGGAAGAAGCGCAGAGCCCCCTTTGGAGTGAGGCTGTAAAGAGCATGCCAAGGGAAGTGTGAAGCAGTGCCAAGACTCATGCTGGGCACACTTTGTGGGTGGGATGAGAAACAGGCTTGATGATTCTGTTTTGCGGCCGAAAGCAATGCTGGAAGCGCGCTTTAGTGTAAGCGTGGAGTTCAGCAAGGGAAGAAGTGCAGAGCCCCCTTTGGAGTGAGGCTGTAAAGAGCATGCCAAGGGAAGTGTGAAGCAGTGCCAAGACTCATGCTGGGCACACTTTGTGGCTGGGATGAGAAACAGGCTTGATGATTCTGTTTTGCTGCCGAAAGCAATGCTGGAAGCGCGCTTTAGTGTAAGCGTGGAGTTGAGCGAGGGAAGAAGCACAGAGCCCCATTTGGAGTGAGGCTGTAAAGAGCATGCCAAGGGAAGTGTGAAGCAGTGCCAAGACTCATGCTGGGCACACTTTGTGGCTGGGATGAGAAACAGGCTTGATGATTCTGTTTTGCGGCGGAAAGCAATGCTGGAAGCGCACTTTAGTTTAAGCCTGAAGTTCAGCGAGGGAAGAAGCGCAGAGCCCCACTTGGAGTGAGGCTGTAAAGAGCATGCCAAGGGAAGTGTGAAGCAGTGCCAGGACTCATGCTGGGCACAATTTGTGGGTGGGATGAGAAACAGGCTTGATGATTCTCTTTTTGCTGCCGAAAGCAATGCTGGAAGCGCGCTTTAGTGTAAGCGTGGAGTTGAGCGAGGGAAGAAGCGCAGAGCCCCATTTGGAGTGAGGCTGTAAAGAGCATGTCAAGGGAAGTGTGAACAAGTGCCAAGACTCATGCTGGGCACACTTTGTGGCTGGGATGAGAAACAGGCTTGATGATTCTGTTCTGCTCCCCAAAGCAATGCTGGAAGCGCACTTTAGTTTAAGCGTGAAGTTGAGCGAGGGAAGAAGCACAGAACTCCATTTGGAGTGAGGCTGTAAAGAGCATGCCAAGGCAAGTGTGAAGCAGTGCCAGGACTCATGCTGGGCACAATTTGTGGGTGGGATGAGAAACAGGCTTGATGATTTTCTTTTTGCTGCCGAAAGCAATGCTGGAAGCGCGCTTTAGTGTAAGCGTGGAGTTGAGCGAGGGAAGAAGCACAGAGCCCCATTTGGAGTGAGGCTGTAAAGAGCATGCCAAGGGAAGTGTGAACAAGTGACAAGACTCATGCTGGGCACACTTTGTGGTTGGGATGAGAAACAGGCTTGATGATTCTGTTTTGCTGCCGAAAGCAATCCTGGAAGCGTGCTTTAGTGTAAGCGTGGAGTTGAGCGAGGGAAGAAGCGCAGAGCCCCATTTGGAGTGAGGCTGTAAAGAGCATGCCAAGGGAAGTGTGAAGCCGTGCCAAGACTCATGCTGGGCACACTTTGTGGCTGGGATGAGAAACAGGCTTGATTATTCTGTTTTGCAGCCGAAAGCAATGCTGGAAGCGCGCTTTAGTTTAAGCGTGGAGTTGAGCGAGGGAAGAAGCGCAGAGCCCCATTTGGAGTGAGGCTGTAAAGAGCATGCCAAGGGAAGTGTGAAGCAGTGCCAAGACTCATGCTGGGCACACTTTGTGGCTGGGATGAGATACAGGCTTGATGATTCTGTTTTGCGGCCGAAAGCAATGCTGGAAGCGCGCTTTAGTGTAAGCGTGGAGTTGAGCGAGGGAAGAAGCACAGAGCCCCATTTGGAGTGAGGCTGTAAAGAGCATGCCAAGGGAAGTGTGAAGCAGTGCCAAGACTCATGCTGGGCACACTTTGTGGCTGGGATGAGAAACAGGCCTGATGATTCTGTTTTGTTGCCGAAAGCAATCCTGCAAGCGCGCTTTAGTGTAAGCGTGGAGTTGAGCGACGGAAGAAGCGCAGAGCCCCATTTGGAGTGAGGCTGTAAAGAGCATGCCAAGGGAAGTGTGAAGCAGTGCCAAGACTCATGCTGGGCACACTTTGTGGCTGGGATGAGAAACAGCCTTGATGATTCTGTTTTGCGGCCGAAAGCAATGCTGGAAGTGCGCTTTAGTGTAAGCGTGGAGGTGAGCGAGGGAAGAAGCACATAGCCCCATTTGGAGTGAGGCTGTAAAGAGCATGCCAAGGGAAGTGTGAAGCAGTGCCAAGACTCATGCTGGGCACACTTTGTGGCTGGGATGAGAAACAGGCTTGATGATTCTGTTTTGCTGCCGAAAGCAATCCTGGAAGCGCGCTTTAGTTTAAGCGTGAAGTTGAGCGAGGGAAGAAGCACAGAACGCCATTTGGAGTGAGGCTGTAAAGAGCATGCCAAGGCAAATGTGAAGCAGTGCCAGGACTCATGCTGGGCACAATTTGTGGGTGGGATGAGAAACAGGCTTGATGATTCTGTTTTGCTGCCGAATGAAATCCTGGAAGCGCGCTTTAGTGTAAGCGTTGAGTTGAGCGAGGGAAGAAGCGCAGAGCCCCATTTGGAGTGAGGCTGTAAAGAGCATGCCAAGGGAAGTGTGAAGCAGTGCCAAGACTCATGCTGGGCACACTTTGTGGCTGGGATGAGAAACAGGTTTAATGATTCTGTTTTGCTGCCGAAAGCAATGCTGGAAGCGCGCTTTAGTGTAAGCGTGGAATTGAGCGAGGGAAGAAGCGCAGAGCCCCATTTGGAGTGAGGCTGTAAAGAGCATGCCAAGGGAATTGTGAACAAGTGCCAAGACTCATGCTGGGCACACTTTGTGGTTGGGATGAGAAACAGGCTTGATGATTCTGTTTTGCTGCCGAAAGCAATGCTGGAAGCGCGCTTTAGTGTAAGCGTCGAGTTGAGCGAGGGAAGAAGCGCAGAACCCCATTTGGAGTGAGGCTGTAAAGAGCATGCCAAGGGAAGTGTGAAGCAGTGCCAAGGCTCATGCTGGGCACACTTTGTGGCTGGGATGAGAAACAGGCTTGATGATTTTGTTTTGCGGCCGAAAGCAATGCTGGAAAAGCGCTTTAGTGTAAGCGTGGAGGTGAGCGAGGGAAGAAGCACATAGCCCCATTTGGAGTGAGGCTGTAAAGAGCATGCCAAGGGAAGTGTGAAGCAGTGCCAAGACTCATGCTGGGCACACTTTGTGGCTGGGATGAGAAACAGGCTTGATGATTCTGTTTTGCTGCCGAAAGCAATGCTGGAAGCGCGCTTTAGTGTAAGCGTGGAGTTGAGCGAGGGAAGAAGCGCAGAGCCCCATTTGGAGTGAGGCTGTAAAGAGCATGCCAAGGGAAGTGTGAAGCCATGCCAAGAATCATGCTGGGCACACTTTGTGGGTGGCATGAGAAACAGGCTTGATGATTCTGTTTTGCTCCTGAAAGCAATGCTGGAAGCGCGCTTTAGTGTAAGCGTGGAGTTGAGCGAGGGAAGAAGCGCAGAGCCCCATTTGGAGTGAGGCTGTAAAGAGCATGCCAAGGGAAGTGTGAAGCAGTGCAAAGACTCATGCTGGGCACACTTTGTGGCTGGGATGAGAAACAGGCTTGATGATTCTGTTTTGCTGCCGAAAGCAATGCTGGAAGCGTGCTTTAGTGTAAGCGTGGAGTTGAGCGAGGGAAGAAGCGCAGAGCCCCATTTGGAGTGAGGCTGTAAAGAGCATGCCAAGGGAAGTGTGAAGCAGTGCCAAGACTCATGCTGGGCACACTTTGTGGCTGGGATGAGAAACGGGCTTGATGATTCTGTTTTGCTGCCGAAAGCAATGCTGGAAGCGCGCTTTAGTGTAAGCGTGGAGTTGAGCGAGGGAAGAAGCGCAGAGCCCCATTTGGAGTGAGGCTGTAAAGAGCATGCCAAGGGAAGTGTGAACAAGTGCCAAGACTCATGCTGGGCACACTTTGTGGGTGGGATGAGAAACAGGCTTGATGATTCTGTTTTGCTGCCGAAAGCAATGCTGGAAGCGTGCTTTAGTGTAAGCGTGGAGTTGAGCGAGGGAAGAAGCGCAGAGCCCCATTTGGAGTGAGGCTGTAAAGAGCATGCCAAGGGAAGTGTGAAGCAGTGCCAAGACTCATGCTGGGCACACTTTGTGGGTGGGATGAGAAACAGGCTTGATGATTCTGCTTCGCTGTCGAAAGGAATCCCGGAAGCGCGCTTTAGTGTAAGCGTGGAGTTGAGCGAGGGAAGAAGCGCAGAGCCCCATTTGGAGTGAGGCTGTAAAGAGCATGCCAAGGGAAGTGTGAAGCAGTGCCAAGACTCATGCTGGGCACACTTTGTGGGTGGGATGAGAAACAGGCTTGATGATTCTGTTTTGCTGCCGAAAGCAATGCTGGAAGCGCGCTTTAGTGTAAGCGTGGAGTTGAGCGAGGGAAGAAGCACAGAGCCCCATTTGGAGTGAGGCTGTAAAGAGCATGCCAAGGGAAGTGTGAACAAGTGCCAAGACTCATGCTGGGCACACTTTGTGGCTGGGATGAGAAAAAGGCTTGATGATTCTGTTTTGCGGCGGAAAGCAATGCTGGAAGCGCACTTTAGTTTAAGCCTGAAGTTCAGCGAGGGAAGAAGCGCAGAGCCCCATTTGGAGTGAGGCTGTAAAGAGCATGCCAAGGGAAGTGTGAAGCAGTGCCAGGACTCATGCTGGGCACAATTTGTGGGTGGGATGAGAAACAGGCTTGATGATTCTCTTTTTGCTGCCGAAAGCAATGCTGGAAGCGCGCTTTAGTGTAAGCGTGGAGTTGAGCGAGGGAAGAAGCGCAGAGCCCCATTTGGAGTGAGGCTGTAAAGAGCATGTCAAGGGAAGTGTGAACAAGTGCCAAGACTCATGCTGGGCACACTTTGTGGCTGGGATGAGAAACAGGCTTGATGATTCTGTTCTGCTCCCCAAAGCAATGCTGGAAGCGCACTTTAGTTTAAGCGTGAAGTTGAGCGAGGGAAGAAGCACAGAACCCCATTTGGAGTGAGGCAGTAAAGAGCATGCCAAGGCAAGTGTGAAGCAGTGCCAGGACTCATGCTGGGCACACTTTGTGGGTGGGATGAGAAACAGGCTTGATGATTCTGTTTTGCTGCCGAAAGCAATCCTGGAAGCGTGCTTTAGTGTAAGCGTGGAGTTGAGCGAGGGA
Organism: Tinamus guttatus; assembly: GCF_059628265.1. Classification (NCBI taxonomy): domain Eukaryota; kingdom Metazoa; phylum Chordata; class Aves; order Tinamiformes; family Tinamidae; genus Tinamus; species Tinamus guttatus. The sequence goes on along the minus strand of NW_028289696.1, from coordinate 339,337 downwards.
AGAAGCGCAGAACCCCATTTGGAGTGAGGCTGTAAAGAGCATGCCAAGGGAAGTGTGAAGCCGTGCCAAGACTCATGCTGGGCACACTTTGTGGCTGGGATGAGAAACAGGCTTGATTATTCTGTTTTGCAGCCGAAAGCAATGCTGGAAGCGCGCTTTAGTGTAAGCGTGGAGTTGAGCGAGGGAAGAAGCGCAGAGCCCCATTTGGAGTGAGGCTGTAAAGAGCATGCCAAGGGAAGTGTGAACAAGTGCCAAGACTCATGCTGGGCACACTTTGTGGCTGGGATGAGAAACAGGCCTGATGATTCTGTTTTGTTGCCGAAAGCAATCCTGCAAGCGCGCTTTAGTGTAAGCGTGGAGTTGAGCGACGGAAGAAGCGCAGAGCCCCATTTGGAGTGAGGCTGTAAAGAGCATGCCAAGGGAAGTGTGAAGCAGTGCCAAGACTCATGCTGGGCACACTTTGTGGCTGGGATGAGAAAGAGCCTTGATGATTCTGTTTTGCGGCCGAAAGCAATGCTGGAAGTGCGCTTTAGTGTAAGCGTGGAGGTGAGCGAGGGAAGAAGCACATAGCCCCATTTGGAGTGAGGCGGTAAAGAGCATGCCAAGGGAAGTGTGAAGCAGTGCCAAGACTCATGCTGGGCACACTTTGTGGCTGGGATGAGAAACAGGTTTAATGATTCTGTTTTGCTGCCGAAAGCAATGCTGGAAGCGCGCTTTAGTGTAAGCGTGGAATTGAGCGAGGGAAGAAGCGCAGAGCCCCATTTGGAGTGAGGCTGTAAAGAGCATGCCAAGGGAATTGTGAACAAGTGCCAAGACTCATGCTGGGCACACTTTGTGGTTGGGATGAGAAACAGGCTTGATGATTCTGTTTTGCTGCCGAAAGCAATGCTGGAAGCGCGCTTTAGTGTAAGCGTCGAGTTGAGCGAGGGAAGAAGCGCAGAACCCCATTTGGAGTGAGGCTGTAAAGAGCATGCCAAGGGAAGTGTGAAGCAGTGCCAAGACTCATGCTGGGCACACTTTGTGGCTGGGATGAGAAACAGGCTTGATGATTCTGTTTTCCTGCCGAAAGCAATCCTGGAAGCGCGCTTTAGTGTAAGCGTGGAGTTGAGCGAGGGAAGAAGCGCAGAGCCCCATTTGGAGTGAGGCTGTAAAGAGCATGCCAAGGGAAGTGTGAAGCAGTGCCAAGACTCATGCTGGGCACACTTTGTGGCTGGGATGAGAAACAGGCTTGATGATTCTGTTTTGCTGCCGAAAGCAATGCTGGAAGCGCGCTTTAGTGTAAGCGTGGAGTTCAGCAAGGGAAGAAGCGCAGAGCCCCATTTGGAGTGAGGCTGTAAAGAGCATGCCAAGGGAAGTGTGAAGCCATGCCAAAAATCATGCTGGGCACACTTTGTGGGTGGCATGAGAAACAGGCTTGATGATTCTGTTTTGCTCCTGAAAGCAATGCTGGAAGCGCGCTTTAGTGTAAGCGTGGAGTTGAGCGAGGGAAGAAGCGCAGAGCCCCATTTGGAGTGAGGCTGTAAAGAGCATGCCAAGGGAAGTGTGAAGCAGTGCAAAGACTCATGCTGGGCACACTTTGTGGCTGGGATGAGAAACAGGCTTGATGATTCTGTTTTGCTCCTGAAAGCAATGCTGGAAGCGCGCTTTAGTGTAAGCGTGGAGTTGAGCGAGGGAAGAAGCGCAGAGCCCCATTTGGAGTGAGGCTGTAAAGAGCATGCCAAGGGAAGTGTGAAGCAGTGCCAAGACTCATGCTGGGCACACTTTGTGGCTGGGATGAGAAACGGGCTTGATGATTCTGTTTTTCTGCCGAAAGCTATGCTGGAAGCGCGCTTTAGTGTAAGCGTGGAGTTGAGCGAGGGAAGAAGCGCAGAGCCCCATTTGGAGTGAGGCTGTAAAGAGCATGCCAAGGGAAGTGTGAACAAGTGCCAAGACTCATGCTGGGCACACTTTGTGGGTGGGATGAGAAACAGGCTTGATGATTCTGTTTTGCTGCCGAAAGCAATGCTGGAAGCGTGCTTTAGTGTAAGCGTGGAGTTGAGCGAGGGAAGAAGCGCAGAGCCCCATTTGGAGTGAGGCTGTAAAGAGCATGCCAAGGGAAGTGTGAAGCAGTGCCAAGACTCATGCTGGGCACACTTTGTGGGTGGGATGAGAAACAGGCTTGATGATTCTGCTTCGCTGTCGAAAGGAATCCCGGAAGCGCGCTTTAGTGTAAGCGTGGAGTTGAGCGAGGGAAGAAGCGCAGAGCCCCATTTGGAGTGAGGCTGTAAAGAGCATGCCAAGGGAAGTGTGAAGCAGTGCCAAGACTCATGCTGGGCACACTTTGTGGGTGGGATGAGAAACAGGCTTGATGATTCTGTTTTGCGGCCGAAAGCAATGCTGGAAGCGCGCTTTAGTGTAAGCGTGGAGTTGAGCGAGGGAAGAAGCGCAGAGCCCCATTTGGAGTGAGGCTGTAAAGAGCATGCCAAGGGAAGTGTGAAGCAGTGCCAAGACTCATGCTGGGCACACTTTGTGGCTGGGATGAGAAACAGGCTTGATGATTCTGTTTTGCTGCCGAAAGCAATCCTGGAAGCACGCTTTAGTGTAAGCGTGGAGTTGAGCGAGGGAAGAAGCGCAGAGCCCCATTTGGAGTGAGGCTGTAAAGAGCATGTCAAGGGAAGTGTGAAGCAGTGCCAAGACTCATGCTGGGCACACTTTGTGGGTGGGATGAGAAACAGGCTTGATGATTCTGTTTTGCTGCCGAATGCAATCCTGGAAGCGTGCTTTAGTGTAAGCGTGGACTTGAGCGAGGGAAGAAGCGCAGAGCCCCATTTGGAGTGAGGCTGTAAAGAGCATGCCAAGGGAAGTGTGAAGCAGTGCCAAGACTCATGCTGGGCACGCTTTGTGGGTGGCATGAGAAACAGCCTTGATGATTCTGTTTTGCTGCCGAAAGCCATCCTGGAAGCGCGCTTTAGTGTAAGCGTGGAGTTCAGCAAGGGAAGAAGCGCAGAGCCCCATTTGGAGTGAGGCTGTAAAGAGCATGCCAAGGGAAGTGTGAAGCAGTGCCAAGACTCATGCTGGGCACACTTTGTGGGTGGGATGAGAAACAGGCTTGATGATTCTGTTTTGCTGCCGAAAGCAATCCTGGAAGCGTGCTTTAGTGTAAGCGTGGAGTTGAGCGAGGGAAGAAGCGCAGAGCCCCCTTTGGAGTGAGGCTGTAAAGAGCATGCCAAGGGAAGTGTGAAGCAGTGCCAAGACTCATGCTGGGCACACTTTGTGGCTGGGATGAGAAACAGCCTTGATGATTCTGTTTTGCTGCCGAAAGCAATGCTGGAAGCGCGCTTTAGTGTAAGCGTGGAGTTCAGCAAGGGAAGAAGTGCAGAGCCCCCTTTGGAGTGAGGCTGTAAAGAGCATGCCAAGGGAAGTGTGAAGCAGTGCCAAGACTCATGCTGGGCACACTTTGTGGCTGGGATGAGAAACAGGCTTGATGATTCTGTTTTGCTGCCGAAAGCAATGCTGGAAGCGCGCTTTAGTGTAAGCGTGGAGTTGAGCGAGGGAAGAAGCACAGAGCCCCATTTGGAGTGAGGCTGTAAAGAGCATGCCAAGGGAAGTGTGAACAAGTGCCAAGACTCATGCTGGGCACACTTTGTGGCTGGGATGAGAAACAGGCTTGATGATTCTGTTTTGCGGCGGAAAGCAATGCTGGAAGCGCACTTTATTTTAAGCCTGAAGTTCAGCGAGGGAAGAAGCGCAGAGCCCCATTTGGAGTGAGGCCGTAAAGAGCATGCCAAGGGAAGTGTGAAGCAGTGCCAGGACTCATGCTGGGCACAATTTGTGGGTGGGATGAGAAACAGGCTTGATGATTCTCTTTTTGCTGCCGAAAGCAATGCTGGAAGCGCGCTTTAGTGTAAGCGTGGAGTTGAGCGAGGGAAGAAGCGCAGAGCCCCATTTGGAGTGAGGCTGTAAAGAGCATGTCAAGGGAAGTGTGAACAAGTGCCAAGACTCATGCTGGGCACACTTTGTGGCTGGGATGAGAAACAGGCTTGATGATTCTGTTCTGCTCCCCAAAGCAATGCTGGAAGCGCACTTTAGTTTAAGCGTGAAGTTGAGCGAGGGAAGAAGCACAGAACCCCATTTGGAGTGAGGCAGTAAAGAGCATGCCAAGGCAAGTGTGAAGCAGTGCCAGGACTCATGCTGGGCACACTTTGTGGGTGGGATGAGAAACAGGCTTGATGATTCTGTTTTGCTGCCGAAAGCAATCCTGGAAGCGTGCTTTAGTGTAAGCGTGGAGTTGAGCGAGGGAAGAAGCGCAGAACCCCATTTGGAGTGAGGCTGTAAAGAGCATGCCAAGGGAAGTGTGAAGCCGTGCCAAGACTCATGCTGGGCACACTTTGTGGCTGGGATGAGAAACAGGCTTGATTATTCTGTTTTGCAGCCGAAAGCAATGCTGGAAGCGCGCTTTAGTGTAAGCGTGGAGTTGAGCGAGGGAAGAAGCGCAGAGCCCCATTTGGAGTGAGGCTGTAAAGAGCATGCCAAGGGAAGTGTGAAGCAGTGCCAAGACTCATGCTGGGCACACTTTGTGGCTGGGATGAGATACAGGCTTGATGATTCTGTTTTGCGGCCGAAAGCAATGCTGGAAGCGCGCTTTAGTGTAAGCGTGGAGTTGAGCGAGGGAAGAAGCACAGAGCCCCATTTGGAGTGAGGCTGTAAAGAGCATGCCAAGGGAAGTGTGAACAAGTGCCAAGACTCATGCTGGGCACACTTTGTGGCTGGGATGAGAAACAGGCCTGATGATTCTGTTTTGTTGCCGAAAGCAATCCTGCAAGCGCGCTTTAGTGTAAGCGTGGAGTTGAGCGACGGAAGAAGCGCAGAGCCCCATTTGGAGTGAGGCTGTAAAGAGCATGCCAAGGGAAGTGTGAAGCAGTGCCAAGACTCATGCTGGGCACACTTTGTGGCTGGGATGAGAAACAGGCTTGATGATTCTGTTTTGCTGCCGAAAGCAATCCTGGAAGCGCGCTTTAGTTTAAGCGTGAAGTTGAGCGAGGGAAGAAGCACAGAACCCCATTTGGAGTGAGGCTGTAAAGAGCATGCCAAGGCAAATGTGAAGCAGTGCCAGGACTCATGCTGGGCACAATTTGTGGGTGGGATGAGAAACAGGCTTGATGATTCTGTTTTGCTGCCGAATGAAATCCTGGAAGCGCGCTTTAGTGTAAGCGTGGAGTTGAGCGAGGGAAGAAGCGCAGAGCCCCATTTGGAGTGAGGCTGTAAAGAGCATGCCAAGGGAAGTGTGAAGCAGTGCCAAGACTCATGCTGGGCACACTTTGTGGCTGGGATGAGAAACAGCCTTGATGATTCTGTTTTGCTGCCGAAAGCAATCCTGGAAGCGCGCTTTAGTGTAAGCGTTGAGTTGAGCGAGGGAAGAAGCGCAGAGCCCCATTTGGAGTGAGGCTGTAAAGAGCATGCCAAGGGAAGTGTGAAGCAGTGCCAAGACTCATGCTGGGCACACTTTGTGGCTGGGATGAGAAACAGGCTTGATGATTCTGTTTTGCTGCCGAAAGCAATGCTGGAAGCGCGCTTTAGTGTAAGCGTGGAGTTGAGCGAGGGAAGAAGCGCAGAGCCCCATTTGGAGTGAGGCTGTAAAGAGCATGCCAAGGGAAGTGTGAAGCCATGCCAAGAATCATGCTGGGCACACTTTGTGGGTGGCATGAGAAACAGGCTTGATGATTCTGTTTTGCTCCTGAAAGCAATGCTGGAAGCGCGCTTTAGTGTAAGCGTGGAGTTGAGCGAGGGAAGAAGCGCAGAGCCCCATTTGGAGTGAGGCTGTAAAGAGCATGCCAAGGGAAGTGTGAAGCAGTGCAAAGACTCATGCTGGGCACACTTTGTGGCTGGGATGAGAAACAGGCTTGATGATTCTGTTTTGCTCCTGAAAGCAATGCTGGAAGCGCGCTTTAGTGTAAGCGTGGAGTTGAGCGAGGGAAGAAGCGCAGAGCCCCATTTGGAGTGAGGCTGTAAAGAGCATGCCAAGGGAAGTGTGAAGCAGTGCCAAGACTCATGCTGGGCACACTTTGTGGCTGGGATGAGAAACGGGCTTGATGAGTCTGTTTTTCTGCCCAAAGCTATGCTGGAAGCGCGCTTTAGTGTAAGCGTGGAGTTGAGCGAGGGAAGAAGCGCAGAGCCCCATTTGGAGTGAGGCTGTAAAGAGCATGCCAAGGGAAGTGTGAACAAGTGCCAAGACTCATGCTGGGCACACTTTGTGGGTGGGATGAGAAACAGGCTTGATGATTCTGTTTTGCTGCCGAAAGCAATGCTGGAAGCGTGCTTTAGTGTAAGCGTGGAGTTGAGCGAGGGAAGAAGCGCAGAGCCCCATTTGGAGTGAGGCTGTAAAGAGCATGCCAAGGGAAGTGTGAAGCAGTGCCAAGACTCATGCTGGGCACACTTTGTGGGTGGGATGAGAAACAGGCTTGATGATTCTGCTTCGCTGTCGAAAGGAATCCCGGAAGCGCGCTTTAGTGTAAGCGTGGAGTTGAGCGAGGGAAGAAGCGCAGAGCCCCATTTGGAGTGAGGCTGTAAAGAGCATGCCAAGGGAAGTGTGAAGCAGTGCCAAGACTCATGCTGGGCACACTTTGTGGGTGGGATGAGAAACAGGCTTGATGATTCTGTTTTGCGGCCGAAAGCAATGCTGGAAGCGCGCTTTAGTGTAAGCGTGGAGTTGAGCGAGGGAAGAAGCGCAGAGCCCCATTTGGAGTGAGGCTGTAAAGAGCATGCCAAGGGAAGTGTGAAGCAGTGCCAAGACTCATGCTGGGCACACTTTGTGGCTGGGATGAGAAACAGGCTTGATGATTCTGTTTTGCTGCCGAAAGCAATCCTGGAAGCACGCTTTAGTGTAAGCGTGGAGTTGAGCGAGGGAAGAAGCGCAGAGCCCCATTTGGAGTGAGGCTGTAAAGAGCATGTCAAGGGAAGTGTGAAGCAGTGCCAAGACTCATGCTGGGCACACTTTGTGGGTGGGATGAGAAACAGGCTTGATGATTCTGTTTTGCTGCCGAATGCAATCCTGGAAGCGTGCTTTAGTGTAAGCGTGGAGTTGAGCGAGGGAAGAAGCGCAGAGCCCCATTTGGAGTGAGGCTGTAAAGAGCATGCCAAGGGAAGTGTGAAGCAGTGCCAAGACTCATGCTGGGCACGCTTTGTGGGTGGCATGAGAAACAGCCTTGATGATTCTGTTTTGCTGCCGAAAGCCATCCTGGAAGCGCGCTTTAGTGTAAGCGTGGAGTTCAGCAAGGGAAGAAGCGCAGAGCCCCATTTGGAGTGAGGCTGTAAAGAGCATGCCAAGGGAAGTGTGAAGCAGTGCCAAGACTCATGCTGGGCACACTTTGTGGGTGGGATGAGAAACAGGCTTGATGATTCTGTTTTGCTGCCGAAAGCAATCCTGGAAGCGTGCTTTAGTGTAAGCGTGGAGTTGAGCGAGGGAAGAAGCGCAGAGCCCCCTTTGGAGTGAGGCTGTAAAGAGCATGCCAAGGGAAGTGTGAAGCAGTGCCAAGACTCATGCTGGGCACACTTTGTGGGTGGGATGAGAAACAGCCTTGATGATTCTGTTTTGCTGCCGAAAGCAATGCTGGAAGCGCGCTTTAGTGTAAGCGTGGAGTTCAGCAAGGGAAGAAGTGCAGAGCCCCCTTTGGAGTGAGGCTGTAAAGAGCATGCCAAGGGAAGTGTGAAGCAGTGCCAAGACTCATGCTGGGCACACTTTGTGGCTGGGATGAGAAACAGGCCTGATGATTCTGTTTTGCTGCCGAAAGCAATGCTGGAAGCGCGCTTTAGTGTAAGCGTGGAGTTGAGCGAGGGAAGAAGCACAGAGCCCCATTTGGAGTGAGGCTGTAAAGAGCATGCCAAGGGAAGTGTGAAGCAGTGCCAAGACTCATGCTGGGCACACTTTGTGGCTGGGATGAGAAACAGGCTTGATGATTTTGTTTTGCGGCCGAAAGCAATGCTGGAAAAGCGCTTTAGTGTAAGCGTGGAGGTGAGCGAGGGAAGAAGCACATAGCCCCATTTGGAGTGAGGCTGTAAAGAGCATGCCAAGGGAAGTGTGAAGCAGTGCCAAGACTCATGCTGGGCACACTTTGTGGCTGGGATGAGAAACAGGCTTGATGATTCTGTTTTGCTGCCGAAAGCAATGCTGGAAGCGCGCTTTAGTGTAAGCGTGGAGTTGAGCGAGGGAAGAAGCGCAGAGCCCCATTTGGAGTGAGGCTGTAAAGAGCATGCCAAGGGAAGTGTGAAGCCATGCCAAGAATCATGCTGGGCACACTTTGTGGGTGGCATGAGAAACAGGCTTGATGATTCTGTTTTGCTCCTGAAAGCAATGCTGGAAGCGCGCTTTAGTGTAAGCGTGGAGTTGAGCGAGGGAAGAAGCGCAGAGCCCCATTTGGAGTGAGGCTGTAAAGAGCATGCCAAGGGAAGTGTGAAGCAGTGCAAAGACTCATGCTGGGCACACTTTGTGGCTGGGATGAGAAACAGGCTTGATGATTCTGTTTTGCTCCTGAAAGCAATGCTGGAAGCGCGCTTTAGTGTAAGCGTGGAGTTGAGCGAGGGAAGAAGCGCAGAGCCCCATTTGGAGTGAGGCTGTAAAGAGCATGCCAAGGGAAGTGTGAAGCAGTGCCAAGACTCATGCTGGGCACACTTTGTGGCTGGGATGAGAAACGGGCTTGATGATTCTGTTTTGCGGCCGAAAGCTATGCTGGAAGCGCGCTTTAGTGTAAGCGTGGAGTTGAGCGAGGGAAGAAGCGCAGAGCCCCATTTGGAGTGAGGCTGTAAAGAGCATGCCAAGGGAAGTGTGAACAAGTGCCAAGACTCATGCTGGGCACACTTTGTGGGTGGGATGAGAAACAGGCTTGATGATTCTGTTTTGCTGCCGAAAGCAATGCTGGAAGCGCGCTTTAGTGTAAGCGTGGAGTTGAGCGAGGGAAGAAGCGCAGAGCCCCCTTTGGAGTGAGGCTGTAAAGAGCATGCCAAGGGAAGTGTGAAGCAGTGCCAAGACTCATGCTGGGCACGCTTTGTGGCTGGGATGAGAAACAGCCTTGATGATTCTGTTTTGCTGCCGAAAGCAATGCTGGAAGCGCGCTTTAGTGTAAGCGTGGAGTTGAGCGAGGGAAGAAGCACAGAGCCCCATTTGGAGTGAGGCTGTAAAGAGCATGCCAAGGGAAGTGTGAACAAGTGCCAAGACTCATGCTGGGCACACTTTGTGGCTGGGATGAGAAACAGGCTTGATGATTCTGTTTTGCGGCGGAAAGCAATGCTGGAAGCGCACTTTAGTTTAAGCCTGAAGTTCAGCGAGGGAAGAAGCGCAGAGCCCCATTTGGAGTGAGGCTGTAAAGAGCATGCCAAGGGAAGTGTGAAGCAGTGCCAGGACTCATGCTGGGCACAATTTGTGGGTGGGATGAGAAACAGGCTTGATGATTCTCTTTTTGCTGCGAAAGCAATGCTGGAAGCGCGCTTTAGTGTAAGCGTGGAGTTGAGCGAGGGAAGAAGCGCAGAGCCCCATTTGGAGTGAGGCTGTAAAGAGCATGTCAAGGGAAGTGTGAACAAGTGCCAAGACTCATGCTGGGCACACTTTGTGGCTGGGATGAGAAACAGGCTTGATGATTCTGTTCTGCTCCCCAAAGCAATGCTGGAAGCGCACTTTAGTTTAAGCGTGAAGTTGAGCGAGGGAAGAAGCACAGAACCCCATTTGGAGTGAGGCAGTAAAGAGCATGCCAAGGCAAGTGTGAAGCAGTGCCAGGACTCATGCTGGGCACACTTTGTGGGTGGGATGAGAAACAGGCTTGATGATTCTGTTTTGCTGCCGAAAGCAATCCTGGAAGCGTGCTTTAGTGTAAGCGTGGAGTTGAGCGAGGGAAGAAGCGCAGAACCCCATTTGGAGTGAGGCTGTAAAGAGCATGCCAAGGGAAGTGTGAAGCCGTGCCAAGACTCATGCTGGGCACACTTTGTGGCTGGGATGAGAAACAGGCTTGATTATTCTGTTTGCAGCCGAAAGCAATGCTGGAAGCGCGCTTTAGTGTAAGCGTGGAGTTGAGCGAGGGAAGAAGCGCAGAGCCCCATTTGGAGTGAGGCTGTAAAGAGCATGCCAAGGGAAGTGTGAAGCAGTGCCAAGACTCATGCTGGGCACACTTTGTGGCTGGGATGAGATACAGGCTTGATGATTCTGTTTTGCGGCCGAAAGCAATGCTGGAAGCGCGCTTTAGTGTAAGCGTGGAGTTGAGCGAGGGAAGAAGCACAGAGCCCCATTTGGAGTGAGGCTGTAAAGAGCATGCCAAGGGAAGTGTGAACAAGTGCCAAGACTCATGCTGGGCACACTTTGTGGCTGGGATGAGTAACAGGCCTGATGATTCTGTTTTGTTGCCGAAAGCAATCCTGCAAGCGCGCTTTAGTGTAAGCGTGGAGTTGAGCGAGGGAAGAAGCGCAGAGCCCCATTTGGAGTGAGGCTGTAAAGAGCATGCCAAGGGAAGTGTGAAGCAGTGCCAAGACTCATGCTGGGCACACTTTGTGGCTGGGATGAGAAACAGCCTTGATGATTCTGTTTTGCGGCCGAAAGCAATGCTGGAAGCGCGCTTTAGTGTAAGCGTGGAGGTGAGCGAGGGAAGAAGCACATAGCCCCATTTGGAGTGAGGCTGTAAAGAGCATGCCAAGGGAAGTGTGAAGCAGTGCCAAGACTCATGCTGGGCACACTTGTGGCTGGGATGAGAAACAGGCTTGATGATTCTGTTTTGCTGCCGAAAGCAATGCTGGAAGCGCGCTTTAGTTTAAGCGTGAAGTTGAGCGAGGGAAGAAGCACAGAACCCCATTTGGAGTGAGGCTGTAAAGAGCATGCCAAGGCAAATGTGAAGCAGTGCCAGGACTCATGCTGGGCACAATTTGTGGGTGGGATGAGAAACAGGCTTGATGATTCTGTTTTGCTGCCGAATGAAATCCTGGAAGCGCGCTTTAGTGTAAGCGTTGAGTTCAGCAAGGGAAGAAGCGCAGAGCCCCATTTGGAGTGAGGCTGTAAAGAGCATGCCAAGGGAAGTGTGAAGCAGTGCCAAGACTCATGCTGGGCACACTTTGTGGCTGGGATGAGAAACAGGTTTAATGATTCTGTTTTGCTGCCGAAAGCAATGCTGGAAGCGCGCTTTAGTGTAAGCGTGGAATTGAGCGAGGGAAGAAGCGCAGAGCCCCATTTGGAGTGAGGCTGTAAAGAGCATGCCAAGGGAATTGTGAACAAGTGCCAAGACTCATGCTGGGCACACTTTGTGGTTGGGATGAGAAACAGGCTTGATGATTCTGTTTTGCTGCCGAAAGCAATGCTGGAAGCGCGCTTTAGTGTAAGCGTCGAGTTGAGCGAGGGAAGAAGCGCAGAACCCCATTTGGAGTGAGGCTGTAAAGAGCATGCCAAGGGAAGTGTGAAGCAGTGCCAAGACTCATGCTGGGCACACTTTGTGGTTGGGATGAGAAACAGGCTTGATGATTCTGTTTTGCTGCCGAAAGCAATCCTGGAAGCGCGCTTTAGTGTAAGCGTGGAGTTGAGCGAGGGAAGAAGCGCAGAGCCCCATTTGGAGTGAGGCTGTAAAGAGCATGCCAAGGGAAGTGTGAACAAGTGCCAAGACTCATGCTGGGCACGCTTTGTGGGTGGCATGAGAAACAGCCTTGATGATTCTGTTTTGCTGCCGAAAGCCATCCTGGAAGCGCGCTTTAGTGTAAGCGTGGAGTTCAGCAAGGGAAGAAGCGCAGAGCCCCATTTGGAGTGAGGCTGTAAAGAGCATGCCAAGGGAAGTGTGAAGCAGTGCCAAGACTCATGCTGGGCACACTTTGTGGGTGGGATGAGAAACAGGCTTGATGATTCTGTTTTGCTGCCGAAAGCAATCCTGGAAGCGTGCTTTAGTGTAAGCGTGGAGTTGAGCGAGGGAAGAAGCGCAGAGCCCCCTTTGGAGTGAGGCTGTAAAGAGCATGCCAAGGGAAGTGTGAAGCAGTGCCAAGACTCATGCTGGGCACACTTTGTGGGTGGGATGAGAAACAGCCTTGATGATTCTGTTTTGCTGCCGAAAGCAATGCTGGAAGCGCGCTTTAGTGTAAGCGTGGAGTTGAGCGAGGGAAGAAGCACATAGCCCCATTTGGAGTGAGGCTGTAAAGAGCATGCCAAGGGAAGTGTGAAGCAGTGCCAAGACTCATGCTGGGCACACTTTGTGGCTGGGATGAGAAACAGGCTTGATGATTCTGTTTTGCTGCCGAAAGCAATGCTGGAAGCGCGCTTTAGTGTAAGCGTGGAGTTGAGCGAGGGAAGAAGCGCAGAGCCCCATTTGGAGTGAGGCTGTAAAGAGCATGCCAAGGGAAGTGTGAAGCCATGCCAAGAATCATGCTGGGCACACTTTGTGGGTGGCATGAGAAACAGGCTTGATGATTCTGTTTTGCTCCTGAAAGCAATGCTGGAAGCGCGCTTTAGTGTAAGCGTGGAGTTGAGCGAGGGAAGAAGCGCAGAGCCCCATTTGGAGTGAGGCTGTAAAGAGCATGCCAAGGGAAGTGTGAAGCAGTGCAAAGACTCATGCTGGGCACACTTTGTGGCTGGGATGAGAAACAGGCTTGATGATTCTGTTTTGCTCCTGAAAGCAATGCTGGAAGCGCGCTTTAGTGTAAGCGTGGAGTTGAGCGAGGGAAGAAGCGCAGAGCCCCATTTGGAGTGAGGCTGTAAAGAGCATGCCAAGGGAAGTGTGAAGCAGTGCCAAGACTCATGCTGGGCACACTTTGTGGCTGGGATGAGAAACGGGCTTGATGATTCTGTTTTTCTGCCCAAAGCTATGCTGGAAGCGCGCTTTAGTGTAAGCGTGGAGTTGAGCGAGGGAAGAAGCGCAGAGCCCCATTTGGAGTGAGGCTGTAAAGAGCATGCCAAGGGAAGTGTGAACAAGTGCCAAGACTCATGCTGGGCACACTTTGTGGGTGGGATGAGAAACAGGCTTGATGATTCTGTTTTGCTGCCGAAAGCAATGCTGGAAGCGTGCTTTAGTGTAAGCGTGGAGTTGAGCGAGGGAAGAAGCGCAGAGCCCCATTTGGAGTGAGGCTGTAAAGAGCATGCCAAGGGAAGTGTGAAGCAGTGCCAAGACTCATGCTGGGCACACTTTGTGGGTGGGATGAGAAACAGGCTTGATGATTCTGCTTCGCTGTCGAAAGGAATCCCGGAAGCGCGCTTTAGTGTAAGCGTGGAGTTGAGCGAGGGAAGAAGCGCAGAGCCCCATTTGGAGTGAGGCTGTAAAGAGCATGCCAAGGGAAGTGTGAAGCAGTGCCAAGACTCATGCTGGGCACACTTTGTGGGTGGGATGAGAAACAGGCTTGATGATTCTGTTTTGCGGCCGAAAGCAATGCTGGAAGCGCGCTTTAGTGTAAGCGTGGAGTTGAGCGAGGGAAGAAGCGCAGAGCCCCATTTGGAGTGAGGCTGTAAAGAGCATGCCAAGGGAAGTGTGAAGCAGTGCCAAGACTCATGCTGGGCACACTTTGTGGCTGGGATGAGAAACAGGCTTGATGATTCTGTTTTGCTGCCGAAAGCAATCCTGGAAGCACGCTTTAGTGTAAGCGTGGAGTTGAGCGAGGGAAGAAGCGCAGAGCCCCATTTGGAGTGAGGCTGTAAAGAGCATCCCAAGGGAAGTGTGAAGCAGTGCCAAGACTCATGCTGGGCACACTTTGTGGGTGGGATGAGAAACAGGCTTGATGATTCTGTTTTGCTGCCGAATGCAATCCTGGAAGCGTGCTTTAGTGTAAGCGTGGAGTTGAGCGAGGGAAGAAGCGCAGAGCCCCATTTGGAGTGAGGCTGTAAAGAGCATGCCAAGGGAAGTGTGAAGCAGTGCCAAGACTCATGCTGGGCACGCTTTGTGGGTGGCATGAGAAACAGGCTTGATGATTCTGTTTTGCTGCCGAAAGCCATCCTGGAAGCGCGCTTTAGTGTAAGCGTGGAGTTCAGCAAGGGAAGAAGCGCAGAGCCCCATTTGGAGTGAGGCTGTAAAGAGCATGCCAAGGGAAGTGTGAAGCAGTGCCAAGACTCATGCTGGGCACACTTTGTGGGTGGGATGAGAAACAGGCTTGATGATTCTGTTTTGCTGCCGAAAGCAATCCTGGAAGCGTGCTTTAGTGTAAGCGTGGAGTTGAGCGAGGGAAGAAGCGCAGAGCCCCCTTTGGAGTGAGGCTGTAAAGAGCATGCCAAGGGAAGTGTGAAGCAGTGCCAAGACTCATGCTGGGCACGCTTTGTGGCTGGGATGAGAAACAGCCTTGATGATTCTGTTTTGCTGCCGAAAGCAATGCTGGAAGCGCGCTTTAGTGTAAGCGTGGAGTTGAGCGAGGGAAGAAGCACAGAGCCCCATTTGGAGTGAGGCTGTAAAGAGCATGCCAAGGGAAGTGTGAACAAGTGCCAAGACTCATGCTGGGCACACTTTGTGGCTGGGATGAGAAACAGGCTTGATGATTCTGTTTTGCGGCGGAAAGCAATGCTGGAAGCGCACTTTAGTTTAAGCCTGAAGTTCAGCGAGGGAAGAAGCGCAGAGCCCCATTTGGAGTGAGGCTGTAAAGAGCATGCCAAGGGAAGTGTGAAGCAGTGCCAGGATTCATGCTGGGCACAATTTGTGGGTGGGATGAGAAACAGGCTTGATGATTCTCTTTTTGCTGCCGAAAGCAATGCTGGAAGCGCGCTTTAGTGTAAGCGTGGAGTTGAGCGAGGGAAGAAGCGCAGAGCCCCATTTGGAGTGAGGCTGTAAAGAGCATGTCAAGGGAAGTGTGAACAAGTGCCAAGACTCATGCTGGGCACACTTTGTGGCTGGGATGAGAAACAGGCTTGATGATTCTGTTCTGCTCCCCAAAGCAATGCTGGAAGCGCACTTTAGTTTAAGCGTGAAGTTGAGCGAGGGAAGAAGCACAGAACCCCATTTGGAGTGAGGCAGTAAAGAGCATGCCAAGGCAAGTGTGAAGCAGTGCCAGGACTCATGCTGGGCACACTTTGTGGGTGGGATGAGAAACAGGCTTGATGATTCTGTTTTGCTGCCGAAAGCAATCCTGGAAGCGTGCTTTAGTGTAAGCGTGGAGTTGAGCGAGGGAAGAAGCGCAGAACCCCATTTGGAGTGAGGCTGTAAAGAGCATGCCAAGGGAAGTGTGAAGCCGTGCCAAGACTCATGCTGGGCACACTTTGTGGCTGGGATGAGAAACAGGCTTGATTATTCTGTTTTGCAGCCGAAAGCAATGCTGGAAGCGCGCTTTAGTGTAAGCGTGGAGTTGAGCGAGGGAAGAAGCGCAGAGCCCCATTTGGAGTGAGGCTGTAAAGAGCATGCCAAGGGAAGTGTGAAGCAGTGCCAAGACTCATGCTGGGCACACTTTGTGGCTGGGATGAGATACAGGCTTGATGATTCTGTTTTGCGGCCGAAAGCAATGCTGGAAGCGCGCTTTAGTGTAAGCGTGGAGTTGAGCGAGGGAAGAAGCACAGAGCCCCATTTGGAGTGAGGCTGTAAAGAGCATGCCAAGGGAAGTGTGAACAAGTGCCAAGACTCATGCTGGGCACACTTTGTGGCTGGGATGAGAAACAGGCTTGATGATTCTGTTTTGCTGCCGAAAGCAATGCTGGAAGCGCGCTTTAGTTTAAGCGTGAAGTTGAGCGAGGGAAGAAGCACAGAACCCCATTTGGAGTGAGGCTGTAAAGAGCATGCCAAGGCAAATGTGAAGCAGTGCCAGGACTCATGCTGGGCACAATTTGTGGCTGGGATGAGAAACAGGCTTGATGATTCTGTTTTGCTGCCGAATGAAATCCTGGAAGCGCGCTTTAGTGTAAGCGTTGAGTTCAGCAAGGGAAGAAGCGCAGAGCCCCATTTGGAGTGAGGCTGTAAAGAGCATGCCAAGGGAAGTGTGAAGCAGTGCCAAGACTCATGCTGGGCACACTTTGTGGCTGGGATGAGAAACAGGTTTAATGATTCTGTTTTGCTGCCGAAAGCAATGCTGGAAGCGCGCTTTAGTGTAAGCGTGGAATTGAGCGAGGGAAGAAGCGCAGAGCCCCCTTTGGAGTGAGGCTGTAAAGAGCATGCCAAGGGAATTGTGAACAAGTGCCAAGACTCATGCTGGGCACACTTTGTGGTTGGGATGAGAAACAGGCTTGATGATTCTGTTTTGCTGCCGAAAGCAATGCTGGAAGCGCGCTTTAGTGTAAGCGTCGAGTTGAGCGAGGGAAGAAGCGCAGAACCCCATTTGGAGTGAGGCTGTAAAGAGCATGCCAAGGGAAGTGTGAAGCAGTGCCAAGACTCATGCTGGGCACACTTTGTGGTTGGGATGAGAAACAGGCTTGATGATTCTGTTTTGCTGCCGAAAGCAATCCTGGAAGCGCGCTTTAGTGTAAGCGTGGAGTTGAGCGAGGGAAGAAGCGCAGAGCCCCATTTGGAGTGAGGCTGTAAAGAGCATGCCAAGGGAAGTGTGAAGCAGTGCCAAGACTCATGCTGGGCACACTTTGTGGCTGGGATGAGAAACAGGCTTGATGATTCTGTTTTGCTGCCGAAAGCAATGCTGGAAGCGCCCTTTAGTTTAAGCCTGAAGTTGAGCGAGGGAAGAAGCGCAGAACCCCATTTGGAGTGAGGCTGTAAAGAGCATGCCAAGGGAAGTGTGAAGCAGTGCCAAGACTCATGCTGGGCACACTTTGTGGCTGGGATGAGAAACAGGCTTGATGATTCTGTTTTGCTGCCGAAAGCAATGCTGGAAGCGCGCTTTAGTGTAAGCGTGGAGTTGAGCGAGGGAAGAAGCGCAGAGCCCCATTTGGAGTGAGGCTGTAAAGAGCATGCCAAGGGAAGTGTGAACAAGTGCCAAGACTCATGCTGGGCACACTTTGTGGCTGGGATGAGAAACAGGCTTGATTATTCTGTTTTGCAGCCGAAAGCAATGCTGGAAGCGCGCTTTAGTGTAAGCGTGGAGTTGAGCGAGGGAAGAAGCGCAGAGCCCCATTTGGAGTGAGGCTGTAAAGAGCATGCCAAGGGAAGTGTGAAGCAGTGCCAAGACTCATGCTGGGCACACTTTGTGGCTGGGATGAGATACAGGCTTGATGATTCTGTTTTGCGGCCGAAAGCAATGCTGGAAGCGCGCTTTAGTGTAAGCGTGGAGTTGAGCGAGGGAAGAAGCACAGAGCCCCATTTGGAGTGAGGCTGTAAAGAGCATGCCAAGGGAAGTGTGAACAAGTGCCAAGACTCATGCTGGGCACACTTTGTGGCTGGGATGAGAAACAGGCCTGATGATTCTGTTTTGTTGCCGAAAGCAATCCTGCAAGCGCGCTTTAGTGTAAGCGTGGAGTTGAGCGAGGGAAGAAGCGCAGAGCCCCATTTGGAGTGAGGCTGTAAAGAGCATGCCAAGGGAAGTGTGAAGCAGTGCCAAGACTCATGCTGGGCACACTTTGTGGCTGGGATGAGAAACAGCCTTGATGATTCTGTTTTGCGGCCGAAAGCAATGCTGGAAGTGCGCTTTAGTGTAAGCGTGGAGGTGAGCGAGGGAAGAAGCACATAGCCCCATTTGGAGTGAGGCTGTAAAGAGCATGCCAAGGGAAGTGTGAAGCAGTGCCAAGACTCATGCTGGGCACACTTTGTGGCTGGGATGAAAAACAGGCTTGATGATTCTGTTTTGCTGCCGAAAGCAATCCTGGAAGCGCGCTTTAGTTTAAGCGTGAAGTTGAGCGAGGGAAGAAGCACAGAACCCCATTTGGAGTGAGGCTGTAAAGAGCATGCCAAGGCAAATGTGAAGCAGTGCCAGGACTCATGCTGGGCACAATTTGTGGGTGGGATGAGAAACAGGCTTGATGATTCTGTTTTGCTGCCGAATGAAATCCTGGAAGCGCGCTTTAGTGTAAGCGTTGAGTTCAGCAAGGGAAGAAGCGCAGAGCCCCATTTGGAGTGAGGCTGTAAAGAGCATGCCAAGGGAAGTGTGAAGCAGTGCCAAGACTCATGCTGGGCACACTTTGTGGCTGGGATGAGAAACAGGTTTAATGATTCTGTTTTGCTGCCGAAAGCAATGCTGGAAGCGCGCTTTAGTGTAAGCGTGGAATTGAGCGAGGGAAGAAGCGCAGAGCCCCATTTGGAGTGAGGCTGTAAAGAGCATGCCAAGGGAATTGTGAACAAGTGCCAAGACTCATGCTGGGCACACTTTGTGGTTGGGATGAGAAACAGGCTTGATGATTCTGTTTTGCTGCCGAAAGCAATGCTGGAAGCGCGCTTTAGTGTAAGCGTCGAGTTGAGCGAGGGAAGAAGCGCAGAACCCCATTTGGAGTGAGGCTGTAAAGAGCATGCCAAGGGAAGTGTGAAGCAGTGCCAAGACTCATGCTGGGCACACTTTGTGGTTGGGATGAGAAACAGGCTTGATGATTCTGTTTTGCTGCCGAAAGCAATCCTGGAAGCGCGCTTTAGTGTAAGCGTGGAGTTGAGCGAGGGAAGAAGCGCAGAGCCCCATTTGGAGTGAGGCTGTAAAGAGCATGCCAAGGGAAGTGTGAAGCAGTGCCAAGACTCATGCTGGGCACACTTTGTGGGTGGGATGAGAAACAGGCTTGATGATTCTGTTTTGCTGCCGAAAGCAATCCTGGAAGCGCCCTTTAGTTTAAGCCTGAAGTTGAGCGAGGGAAGAAGCGCAGAACCCCATTTGGAGTGAGGCTGTAAAGAGCATGCCAAGGGAAGTGTGAAGCAGTGCCAAGACTCATGCTGGGCACACTTTGTGGCTGGGATGAGAAACAGGCTTGATGATTCTGTTTTGCTGCCGAAAGCAATGCTGGAAGCGCGCTTTAGTGTAAGCGTGGAGTTGAGCGAGGGAAGAAGCGCAGAGCCCCATTTGGAGTGAGGCTGTAAAGAGCATGCCAAGGGAAGTGTGAAGCAGTGCCAAGACTCATGCTGGGCACACTTTGTGGCTGGGATGAGAAACAGGCTTGATGATTTTGTTTTGCGGCCGAAAGCAATGCTGGAAAAGCGCTTTAGTGTAAGCGTGGAGGTGAGCGAGGGAAGAAGCACATAGCCCCATTTGGAGTGAGGCTGTAAAGAGCATGCCAAGGGAAGTGTGAAGCAGTGCCAAGACTCATGCTGGGCACACTTTGTGGTTGGGATGAGAAACAGGCTTGATGATTCTGTTTTGCTGCCGAAAGCAATGCTGGAAGCGCGCTTTAGTGTAAGCGTGGAGTTGAGCGAGGGAAGAAGCGCAGAACGCCATTTGGAGTGAGGCTGTAAAGAGCATGCCAAGGGAAGTGTGAAGCCGTGCCAAGAATCATGCTGGGCACACTTTGTGGGTGGCATGAGAAACAGGCTTGATGATTCTGTTTTGCTCCTGAAAGCAATGCTGGAAGCGCGCTTTAGTGTAAGCGTGGAGTTGAGCGAGGGAAGAAGCGCAGAGCCCCATTTGGAGTGAGGCTGTAAAGAGCATGCCAAGGGAAGTGTGAAGCAGTGCAAAGACTCATGCTGGGCACACTTTGTGGCTGGGATGAGAAACAGGCTTGATGATTCTGTTTTGCTCCTGAAAGCAATGCTGGAAGCGCGCTTTAGTGTAAGCGTGGAGTTCAGCGAGGGAAGAAGCACAGAGCCCCATTTGGAGTGAGGCTGTAAAGAGCATGCCAAGGGAAGTGTGAAGCAGTGCCAAGACTCATGCTGGGCACACTTTGTGGCTGGGATGAGAAACAGGCCTGATGATTCTGTTTTCTTGCCGAAAGCAATGCTGGAAGCGCGCTTTAGTGTAAGCGTGGATTTTAGCGAGGGAAGAAGCGTAGAACCCCATTTGGAGTGAGGCTGTAAAGAGCATGCCAAGGCAAATGTGAAGCAGTGCCAGGACTCATGCTGGGCACAATTTGTGGGTGGGATGAGAAACAGGCTTGATGATTCTGTTTTGCTGCCGAATGAAATCCTGGAAGCGCGCTTTAGTGTAAGCGTTGAGTTCAGCAAGGGAAGAAGCGCAGAGCCCCATTTGGAGTGAGGCTGTAAAGAGCATGCCAAGGGAAGTGTGAAGCAGTGCCAAGACTCATGCTGGGCACACTTTGTGGCTGGGATGAGAAACAGGTTTAATGATTCTGTTTTGCTGCCGAAAGCAATGCTGGAAGCGCGCTTTAGTGTAAGCGTGGAATTGAGCGAGGGAAGAAGCGCAGAGCCCCATTTGGAGTGAGGCTGTAAAGAGCATGCCAAGGGAATTGTGAACAAGTGCCAAGACTCATGCTGGGCACACTTTGTGGTTGGGATGAGAAACAGGCTTGATGATTCTGTTTTGCTGCCGAAAGCAATGCTGGAAGCGCGCTTTAGTGTAAGCGTCGAGTTGAGCGAGGGAAGAAGCGCAGAACCCCATTTGGAGTGAGGCTGTAAAGAGCATGCCAAGGGAAGTGTGAAGCAGTGCCAAGACTCATGCTGGGCACACTTTGTGGTTGGGATGAGAAACAGGCTTGATGATTCTGTTTTGCTGCCGAAAGCAATCCTGGAAGCGCGCTTTAGTGTAAGCGTGGAGTTGAGCGAGGGAAGAAGCGCAGAGCCCCATTTGGAGTGAGGCTGTAAAGAGCATGCCAAGGGAAGTGTGAAGCAGTGCCAAGACTCATGCTGGGCACACTTTGTGGGTGGGATGAGAAACAGGCTTGATGATTCTGTTTTGCTGCCGAAAGCAATCCTGGAAGCGCCCTTTAGTTTAAGCCTGAAGTTGAGCGAGGGAAGAAGCGCAGAACCCCATTTGGAGTGAGGCTGTAAAGAGCATGCCAAGGGAAGTGTGAAGCAGTGCCAAGACTCATGCTGGGCACACTTTGTGGCTGGGATGAGAAACAGGCTTGATGATTCTGTTTTGCTGCCGAAAGCAATGCTGGAAGCGCGCTTTAGTGTAAGCGTGGAGTTGAGCGAGGGAAGAAGCGCAGAGCCCCATTTGGAGTGAGGCTGTAAAGAGCATGCCAAGGGAAGTGTGAAGCAGTGCCAAGACTCATGCTGGGCACACTTTGTGGCTGGGATGAGAAACAGGCTTGATGATTTTGTTTTGCGGCCGAAAGCAATGCTGGAAAAGCGCTTTAGTGTAAGCGTGGAGGTGAGCGAGGGAAGAAGCACATAGCCCCATTTGGAGTGAGGCTGTAAAGAGCATGCCAAGGGAAGTGTGAAGCAGTGCCAAGACTCATGCTGGGCACACTTTGTGGTTGGGATGAGAAACAGGCTTGATGATTCTGTTTTGCTGCCGAAAGCAATGCTGGAAGCGCGCTTTAGTGTAAGCGTGGAGTTGAGCGAGGGAAGAAGCGCAGAACGCCATTTGGAGTGAGGCTGTAAAGAGCATGCCAAGGGAAGTGTGAAGCCGTGCCAAGAATCATGCTGGGCACACTTTGTGGGTGGCATGAGAAACAGGCTTGATGATTCTGTTTTGCTCCTGAAAGCAATGCTGGAAGCGCGCTTTAGTGTAAGCGTGGAGTTGAGCGAGGGAAGAAGCGCAGAGCCCCATTTGGAGTGAGGCTGTAAAGAGCATGCCAAGGGAAGTGTGAAGCAGTGCAAAGACTCATGCTGGGCACACTTTGTGGCTGGGATGAGAAACAGGCTTGATGATTCTGTTTTGCTCCTGAAAGCAATGCTGGAAGCGCGCTTTAGTGTAAGCGTGGAGTTCAGCGAGGGAAGAAGCACAGAGCCCCATTTGGAGTGAGGCTGTAAAGAGCATGCCAAGGGAAGTGTGAAGCAGTGCCAAGACTCATGCTGGGCACACTTTGTGGCTGGGATGAGAAACAGGCCTGATGATTCTGTTTTCTTGCCGAAAGCAATGCTGGAAGCGCGCTTTAGTGTAAGCGTGGATTTTAGCGAGGGAAGAAGCGTAGAACCCCATTTGGAGTGAGGCTGTAAAGAGCATGCCAAGGGAAGTGTGAAGCAGTGCCAAGACTCATGCTCGGCACACTTTGTGGGTGGGATGAGAAACAGGCTTGATGATTCTGTTTTGCTGCCGAAAGCAATGCTGGAAGCGCGCTTTAGTGTAAGCGTGGAGTTGAGCGAGGGAAGAAGCGCAGAGCCCCATTTGGAGTGAGGCTGTAAAGAGCATGCCAAGGGAAGTGTGAAGCAGTGCCAAGACTCATGCTGGGCACACTTTGTGGCTGGGATGAGAAACGGGCTTGATGATTCTGTTTTTCTGCCCAAAGCTATGCTGGAAGCGCGCTTCAGTGTAAGCGTGGAGTTGAGCGAGGGAAGAAGCGCAGAGCCCCATTTGGAGTGAGGCTGTAAAGAGCATGCCAAGGGAAGTGTGAAGCAGTGCCAAGACTCATGCTGGGCACACTTTGTGGCTGGGATGAGAAACAGCCTTGATGATTCTGTTTTGCTGCCGAAAGCAATCCTGGAAGCGCGCTTTAGTGTAAGCGTGGAGTTCAGCAAGGGAAGAAGCGCAGAGCCCCATTTGGAGTGAGGCTGTAAAGAGCATGCCAAGGGAATTGTGAACAAGTGCCAAGACTCATGCTGGGCACACTTTGTGGTTGGGATGAGAAACAGGCTTGATGATTCTGTTTTGCTGCCGAAAGCAATGCTGGAAGCGCGCTTTAGTGTAAGCGTCGAGTTGAGCGAGGGAAGAAGCGCAGAACCCCATTTGGAGTGAGGCTGTAAAGAGCATGCCAAGGGAAGTGTGAAGCAGTGCCAAGACTCATGCTGGGCACACTTTGTGGGTGGGATGAGAAACAGGCTTGATGATTCTGTTTTCCTGCCGAAAGCAATGCTGGAAGCGCCCTTTAGTTTAAGCCTGAAGTTGAGCGAGGGAAGAAGCGCAGAACCCCATTTGGAGTGAGGCTGTAAAGAGCATGCCAAGGGAAGTGTGAAGCAGTGCCAAGACTCATGCTGGGCACACTTTGTGGCTGGGATGAGAAACAGGCTTGATGATTTTGTTTTGCGGCCGAAAGCAATGCTGGAAAAGCGCTTTAGTGTAAGCGTGGAGGTGAGCGAGGGAAGAAGCACATAGCCCCATTTGGAGTGAGGCTGTAAAGAGCATGCCAAGGGAAGTGTGAAGCAGTGCCAAGACTCATGCTGGGCACACTTTGTGGCTGGGATGAGAAACAGGCTTGATGATTCTGTTTTGCTGCCGAAAGCAATGCTGGAAGCGCGCTTTAGTGTAAGCGTGGAGTTGAGCGAGGGAAGAAGCGCAGAGCCCCATTTGGAGTGAGGCTGTAAAGAGCATGCCAAGGGAAGTGTGAAGCAGTGCCAAGACTCATGCTGGGCACACTTTGTGGCTGGGATGAGAAACAGGCTTGATGATTTTGTTTTGCGGCCGAAAGCAATGCTGGAAAAGCGCTTTAGTGTAAGCGTGGAGGTGAGCGAGGGAAGAAGCACATAGCCCCATTTGGAGTGAGGCTGTAAAGAGCATGCCAAGGGAAGTGTGAAGCAGTGCCAAGACTCATGCTGGGCACACTTTGTGGCTGGGATGAGAAACAGGCTTGATGATTCTGTTTTGCTGCCGAAAGCTATGCTGGAAGCGCGCTTTAGTGTAAGCGTGGAGTTGAGCGAGGGAAGAAGCGCAGAGCCCCATTTGGAGTGAGGCTGTAAAGAGCATGCCAAGGGAAGTGTGAAGCCGTGCCAAGACTCATGCTGGGCACACTTTGTGGCTGGGATGAGAAACAGGCTTGATGATTCTGTTTTGCTCCTGAAAGCAATGCTGGAAGCGCGCTTTAGTGTAAGCGTGGAGTTGAGCGAGGGAAGAAGCGCAGAGCCCCATTTGGAGTGAGGCTGTAAAGAGCATGCCAAGGGAAGTGTGAAGCAGTGCAAAGACTCATGCTGGGCACACTTTGTGGCTGGGATGAGAAACAGGCTTGATGATTCTGTTTTGCTCCTGAAAGCAATGCTGGAAGCGCGCTTTAGTGTAAGCGTGGAGTTCAGCGAGGGAAGAAGCACAGAGCCCCATTTGGAGTGAGGCTGTAAAGAGCATGCCAAGGGAAGTGTGAAGCAGTGCCAAGACTCATGCTGGGCACACTTTGTGGCTGGGATGAGAAACAGGCCTGATGATTCTGTTTTCTTGCCGAAAGCAATGCTGGAAGCGCGCTTTAGTGTAAGCGTGGATTTTAGCGAGGGAAGAAGCGTAGAACCCCATTTGGAGTGAGGCTGTAAAGAGCATGCCAAGGGAAGTGTGAAGCAGTGCCAAGACTCATGCTCGGCACACTTTCTGGCTGGGATGAGAAACAGGCTTGATGATTCTGTTTTGCTGCCGAAAGCAATGCTGGAAGCGCGCTTTAGTGTAAGCGTGGAGTTGAGCGAGGGAAGAAGCGCAGAGCCCCATTTGGAGTGAGGCTGTAAAGAGCATGCCAAGGGAAGTGTGAAGCAGTGCCAAGACTCATGCTGGGCACACTTTGTGGCTGGGATGAGAAACGGGCTTGATGATTCTGTTTTTCTGCCGAAAGCTATGCTGGATGCGCGCTTTAGTGTAAGCGTGGAGTTGAGCGAGGGAAGAAGCGCAGAGCCCCATTTGGAGTGAGGCTGTAAAGAGCATGCCAAGGGAAGTGTGAACAAGTGCCAAGACTCATGCTGGGCACACTTTGTGGCTGGGATGAGAAACAGGCTTGATGATTCTGTTTTGCTGCCGAAAGCAATGCTGGAAGCGTGCTTTAGTGTAAGCGTGGAGTTGAGCGAGGGAAGAAGCGCAGAGCCCCATTTGGAGTGAGGCTGTAAAGAGCATGCCAAGGGAAGTGTGAAGCAGTGCCAGGACTCATGCTGGGCACGCTTTGTGGGTGGCATGAGAAACAGCCTTGATGATTCTGTTTTGCTGCCGAAAGCCATCCTGGAAGCGCGCTTTAGTGTAAGCGTGGAGTTCAGCAAGGGAAGAAGCGCAGAGCCCCATTTGGAGTGAGGCTATAAAGAGCATGCCAAGGGAAGTGTGAAGCAGTGCCAAGACTCATGCTGGGCACACTTTGTGGGTGGGATGAGAAACAGGCTTGATGATTCTGTTTTGCTGCCGAAAGCAATCCTGGAAGCGTGCTTTAGTGTAAGCGTGGAGTTGAGCGAGGGAAGAAGCGCAGAGCCCCCTTTGGAGTGAGGCTGTAAAGAGCATGCCAAGGGAAGTGTGAAGCAGTGCCAAGACTCATGCTGGGCACACTTTGTGGCTGGGATGAGAAACAGGCTTGATGATTCTGTTTTGCTGCCGAAAGCAATGCTGGAAGCGTGCTTTAGTGTAAGCGTGGAGTTGAGCGAGGGAAGAAGCGCAGAGCCCCATTTGGAGTGAGGCTGTAAAGAGCATGCCAAGGGAAGTGTGAAGCAGTGCCAAGACTCATGCTGGGCACACTTTGTGGGTGGGATGAGAAACAGGCTTGATGATTCTGCTTCGCTGTCGAAAGGAATCCCGGAAGCGCGCTTTAGTGTAAGCGTGGAGTTGAGCGAGGGAAGAAGCGCAGAGCCCCATTTGGAGTGAGGCTGTAAAGAGCATGCCAAGGGAAGTGTGAAGCAGTGCCAAGACTCATGCTGGGCACACTTTGTGGGTGGGATGAGAAACAGGCTTGCTGATTCTGTTTTGCGGCCGAAAGCAATGCTGGAAGCGCGCTTTAGTGTAAGCGTGGAGTTGAGCGAGGGAAGAAGCGCAGAGCCCCATTTGGAGTGAGGCTGTAAAGAGCATGCCAAGGGAAGTGTGAAGCAGTGCCAAGACTCATGCTGGGCACGCTTTGTGGTTGGGATGAGAAACAGCCTTGATGATTCTGTTTTGCTGCCGAAAGCCATCCTGGAAGCGCGCTTTAGTGTAAGCGTGGAGTTCAGCAAGGGAAGAAGCGCAGAGCCCCATTTGGAGTGAGGCTATAAAGAGCATGCCAAGGGAAGTGTGAAGCAGTGCCAAGACTCATGCTGGGCACACTTTGTGGGTGGGATGAGAAACAGGCTTGATGATTCTGTTTTGCTGCCGAAAGCAATCCTGGAAGCGTGCTTTAGTGTAAGCGTGGAGTTGAGCGAGGGAAGAAGCGCAGAGCCCCCTTTGGAGTGAGGCTGTAAAGAGCATGCCAAGGGAAGTGTGAAGCAGTGCCAAGACTCATGCTGGGCACACTTTGTGGCTGGGATGAGAAACAGCCTTGATGATTCTGTTTTGCTGCCGAAAGCAATGCTGGAAGCGCGCTTTAGTGTAAGCGTGGAGTTCAGCAAGGGAAGAAGTGCAGAGCCCCCTTTGGAGTGAGGCTGTAAAGAGCATGCCAAGGGAAGTGTGAAGCAGTGCCAAGACTCATGCTGGGCACACTTTGTGGCTGGGATGAGAAACAGGCTTGATGATTCTGTTTTGCTGCCGAAAGCAATGCTGGAAGCGCGCTTTAGTGTAAGCGTGGAGTTGAGCGAGGGAAGAAGCACAGAGCCCCATTTGGAGTGAGGCTGTAAAGAGCATGCCAAGGGAAGTGTGAACAAGTGCCAAGACTCATGCTGGGCACACTTTGTGGCTGGGATGAGAAACAGGCTTGATGATTCTGTTTTGCGGCGGAAAGCAATGCTGGAAGCGCACTTTATTTTAAGCCTGAAGTTCAGCGAGGAAAGAAGCGCAGAGCCCCATTTGGAGTGAGGCTGTAAAGAGCATGCCAAGGGAAGTGTGAAGCAGTGCCAAGACTCATGCTGGGCACACTTTGTGGCTGGGATGAGAAACAGCCTTGATGATTCTGTTTTGCTGCCGAAAGCAATCCTGGAAGCGCGCTTTAGTGTAAGCGTGGAGTTCAGCAAGGGAAGAAGCGTAGAGCCCCATTTGGAGTGAGGCTGTAAAGAGCATGCCAAGGGAAGTGTGAAGCAGTGCCAAGACTCATGCTGGGCACACTTTGTGGCTGGGATGAGAAACAGGTTTAATGATTCTGTTTTGCTGCCGAAAGCAATGCTGGAAGCGCGCTTTAGTGTAAGCGTGGAATTGAGCGAGGGAAGAAGCGCAGAGCCCCATTTGGAGTGAGGCTGTAAAGAGCATGCCAAGGGAATTGTGAACAAGTGCCAAGACTCATGCTGGGCACACTTTGTGGTTGGGATGAGAAACAGGCTTGATGATTCTGTTTTGCTGCCGAAAGCAATGCTGGAAGCGCGCTTTAGTGTAAGCGTCGAGTTGAGCGAGGGAAGAAGCGCAGAACCCCATTTGGAGTGAGGCTGTAAAGAGCATGCCAAGGGAAGTGTGAAGCAGTGCCAAGACTCATGCTGGGCACACTTTGTGGTTGGGATGAGAAACAGGCTTGATGATTCTGTTTTCCTGCCGAAAGCAATCCTGGAAGCGCGCTTTAGTGTAAGCGTGGAGTTGAGCGAGGGAAGAAGCGCAGAGCCCCATTTGGAGTGAGGCTGTAAAGAGCATGCCAAGGGAAGTGTGAAGCAGTGCCAAGACTCATGCTGGGCACACTTTGTGGGTGGGATGAGAAACAGGCTTGATGATTCTGTTTTGCTGCCGAAAGCAATGCTGGAAGCGCCCTTTAGTTTAAGCCTGAAGTTGAGCGAGGGAAGAAGCGCAGAACCCCATTTGGAGTGAGGCTGTAAAGAGCATGCCAAGGGAAGTGTGAAGCAGTGCCAAGACTCATGCTCGGCACACTTTGTGGGTGGGATGAGAAACAGGCTTGATGATTCTGTTTTGCTGCCGAAAGCAATGCTGGAAGCGCGCTTTAGTGTAAGCGTGGAGTTGAGCGAGGGAAGAAGCGCAGAGCCCCATTTGGAGTGAGGCTGTAAAGAGCATGCCAAGGGAAGTGTGAAGCAGTGCCAAGACTCATGCTGGGCACACTTTGTGGCTGGGATGAGAAACGGGCTTGATGATTCTGTTTTTCTGCCCAAAGCTATGCTGGAAGCGCGCTTTAGTGTAAGCGTGGAGTTGAGCGAGGGAAGAAGCGCAGAGCCCCATTTGGAGTGAGGCTGTAAAGAGCATCCCAAGGGAAGTGTGAAGCAGTGCCAAGACTCATGCTGGGCACACTTTGTGGGTGGGATGAGAAACAGGCTTGATGATTCTGTTTTGCTGCCGAATGCAATCCTGGAAGCGTGCTTTAGTGTAAGCGTGGAGTTGAGCGAGGGAAGAAGCGCAGAGCCCCATTTGGAGTGAGGCTGTAAAGAGCATGCCAAGGGAAGTGTGAAGCAGTGCCAAGACTCATGCTGGGCACGCTTTGTGGGTGGCATGAGAAACAGGCTTGATGATTCTGTTTTGCTGCCGAAAGCCATCCTGGAAGCGCGCTTTAGTGTAAGCGTGGAGTTCAGCAAGGGAAGAAGCGCAGAGCCCCATTTGGAGTGAGGCTGTAAAGAGCATGCCAAGGGAAGTGTGAAGCAGTGCCAAGACTCATGCTGGGCACACTTTGTGGGTGGGATGAGAAACAGGCTTGATGATTCTGTTTTGCTGCCGAAAGCAATCCTGGAAGCGTGCTTTAGTGTAAGCGTGGAGTTGAGCGAGGGAAGAAGCGCAGAGCCCCCTTTGGAGTGAGGCTGTAAAGAGCATGCCAAGGGAAGTGTGAAGCAGTGCCAAGACTCATGCTGGGCACGCTTTGTGGCTGGGATGAGAAACAGCCTTGATGATTCTGTTTTGCTGCCGAAAGCAATGCTGGAAGCGCGCTTTAGTGTAAGCGTGGAGTTGAGCGAGGGAAGAAGCACAGAGCCCCATTTGGAGTGAGGCTGTAAAGAGCATGCCAAGGGAAGTGTGAACAAGTGCCAAGACTCATGCTGGGCACACTTTGTGGCTGGGATGAGAAACAGGCTTGATGATTCTGTTTTGCGGCGGAAAGCAATGCTGGAAGCGCACTTTAGTTTAAGCCTGAAGTTCAGCGAGGGAAGAAGCGCAGAGCCCCATTTGGAGTGAGGCTGTAAAGAGCATGCCAAGGGAAGTGTGAAGCAGTGCCAGGATTCATGCTGGGCACAATTTGTGGGTGGGATGAGAAACAGGCTTGATGATTCTCTTTTTGCTGCCGAAAGCAATGCTGGAAGCGCGCTTTAGTGTAAGCGTGGAGTTGAGCGAGGGAAGAAGCGCAGAGCCCCATTTGGAGTGAGGCTGTAAAGAGCATGTCAAGGGAAGTGTGAAGCAAGTGCCAAGACTCATGCTGGGCACACTTTGTGGCTGGGATGAGAAACAGGCTTGATGATTCTGTTCTGCTCCCCAAAGCAATGCTGGAAGCGCACTTTAGTTTAAGCGTGAAGTTGAGCGAGGGAAGAAGCACAGAACCCCATTTGGAGTGAGGCAGTAAAGAGCATGCCAAGGCAAGTGTGAAGCAGTGCCAGGACTCATGCTGGGCACACTTTGTGGGTGGGATGAGAAACAGGCTTGATGATTCTGTTTTGCTGCCGAAAGCAATCCTGGAAGCGTGCTTTAGTGTAAGCGTGGAGTTGAGCGAGGGAAGAAGCGCAGAACCCCATTTGGAGTGAGGCTGTAAAGAGCATGCCAAGGGAAGTGTGAAGCCGTGCCAAGACTCATGCTGGGCACACTTTGTGGCTGGGATGAGAAACAGGCTTGATTATTCTGTTTTGCAGCCGAAAGCAATGCTGGAAGCGCGCTTTAGTGTAAGCGTGGAGTTGAGCGAGGGAAGAAGCGCAGAGCCCCATTTGGAGTGAGGCTGTAAAGAGCATGCCAAGGGAAGTGTGAAGCAGTGCCAAGACTCATGCTGGGCACACTTTGTGGCTGGGATGAGATACAGGCTTGATGATTCTGTTTTGCGGCCGAAAGCAATGCTGGAAGCGCGCTTTAGTGTAAGCGTGGAGTTGAGCGAGGGAAGAAGCACAGAGCCCCATTTGGAGTGAGGCTGTAAAGAGCATGCCAAGGGAAGTGTGAAGCAAGTGCCAAGACTCATGCTGGGCACACTTTGTGGCTGGGATGAGAAACAGGCTTGATGATTCTGTTTTGCTGCCGAAAGCAATGCTGGAAGCGCGCTTTAGTTTAAGCGTCGAAGTTGAGCGAGGGAAGAAGCACAGAACCCCATTTGGAGTGAGGCTGTAAAGAGCATGCCAAGGCAAATGTGAAGCAGTGCCAGGACTCATGCTGGGCACAATTTGTGGCTGGGATGAGAAACAGGCTTGATGATTCTGTTTTGCTGCCGAATGAAATCCTGGGCCCTTTAGTTTAAGCCTGAAGTTGAGCGAGGGAAGAAGCGCAGAACCCCATTTGGAGTGAGGCTGTAAAGAGCATGCCAAGGGAAGTGTGAAGCAGTGCCAAGACTCATGCTCGGCACACTTTGTGGGTGGGATGAGAAACAGGCTTGATGATTCTGTTTTGCTGCCGAAAGCAATGCTGGAAGCGCGCTTTAGTGTAAGCGTGGAGTTGAGCGAGGGAAGAAGCGCAGAGCCCCATTTGGAGTGAGGCTGTAAAGAGCATGCCAAGGGAAGTGTGAAGCAGTGCCAAGACTCATGCTGGGCACACTTTGTGGCTGGGATGAGAATCAGGCTTGATGATTCTGTT
Source organism: Tinamus guttatus (assembly GCF_059628265.1). Taxonomy (NCBI): domain Eukaryota; kingdom Metazoa; phylum Chordata; class Aves; order Tinamiformes; family Tinamidae; genus Tinamus; species Tinamus guttatus. The sequence goes on along the minus strand of NW_028289696.1, from coordinate 309,079 downwards.
TTGCTGCCGAAAGCAATGCTGGAAGCGTGCTTTAGTGTAAGCGTGGAGTTGAGCGAGGGAAGAAGCGCAGAGCCCCATTTGGAGTGAGGCTGTAAAGAGCATGCCAAGGGAAGTGTGAAGCAGTGCCAAGACTCATGCTGGGCACACTTTGTGGGTGGGATGAGAAACAGGCTTGATGATTCTGCTTCGCTGTCGAAAGGAATCCCGGAAGCGCGCTTTAGTGTAAGCGTGGAGTTGAGCGAGGGAAGAAGCGCAGAGCCCCATTTGGAGTGAGGCTGTAAAGAGCATGCCAAGGGAAGTGTGAAGCAGTGCCAAGACTCATGCTGGGCACACTTTGTGGCTGGGATGAGAAACAGGCTTGATGATTCTGTTTTGCTGCCGAAAGCAATCCTGGAAGCACGCTTTAGTGTAAGCGTGGAGTTGAGCGAGGGAAGAAGCGCAGAGCCCCATTTGGAGTGAGGCTGTAAAGAGCATGTCAAGGGAAGTGTGAAGCAGTGCCAAGACTCATGCTGGGCACACTTTGTGGGTGGGATGAGAAACAGGCTTGATGATTCTGTTTTGCTGCCGAATGCAATCCTGGAAGCGTGCTTTAGTGTAAGCGTGGAGTTGAGCGAGGGAAGAAGCGCAGAGCCCCATTTGGAGTGAGGCTGTAAAGAGCATGCCAAGGGAAGTGTGAAGCAGTGCCAAGACTCATGCTGGGCACGCTTTGTGGGTGGCATGAGAAACAGCCTTGATGATTCTGTTTTGCTGCCGAAAGCCATCCTGGAAGCGCGCTTTAGTGTAAGCGTGGAGTTCAGCAAGGGAAGAAGCGCAGAGCCCCATTTGGAGTGAGGCTGTAAAGAGCATGCCAAGGGAAGTGTGAAGCAGTGCCAAGACTCATGCTGGGCACACTTTGTGGCTGGGATGAGAAACAGGCTTGATGATTCTGTTTTGCTGCCGAAAGCAATCCTGGAAGCGTGCTTTAGTGTAAGCGTGGAGTTGAGCGAGGGAAGAAGCGCAGAGCCCCATTTGGAGTGAGGCTGTAAAGAGCATGCCAAGGGAAGTGTGAACAAGTGCCAAGACTCATGCTGGGCACACTTTGTGGCTGGGATGAGAAACAGGCTTGATGATTCTGTTTTGCGGCGGAAAGCAATGCTGGAAGCGCACTTTAGTTTAAGCCTGAAGTTCAGCGAGGGAAGAAGCGCAGAGCCCCATTTGGAGTGAGCCTGTAAAGAGCATGCCAAGGGAAGTGTGAAGCAGTGCCAGGACTCATGCTGGGCACAATTTGTGGGTGGGATGAGAAACAGGCTTGATGATTCTCTTTTTGCTGCCGAAAGCAATGCTGGAAGCGCGCTTTAGAGTAAGCGTGGAGTTGAGCGAGGGAAGAAGCGCAGAGCCCCATTTGGAGTGAGGCTGTAAAGAGCATGTCAAGGGAAGTGTGAACAAGTGCCAAGACTCATGCTGGGCACACTTTGTGGCTGGGATGAGAAACAGCCTTGATGATTCTGTTTTGCTGCCGAAAGCAATGCTGGAAGCGCGCTTTAGTGTAAGCGTCGAGTTGAGCGAGCGAAGAAGCGCAGAACCCCATTTGGAGTGAGGCTGTAAAGAGCATGCCAAGGGAAGTGTGAAGCAGTGCCAAGACTCATGCTGGGCACACTTTGTGGGTGGGATGAGAAACAGGCTTGATGATTCTGTTTTGCTGCCGAAAGCAATGCTGGAAGCGCCCTTTAGTTTAAGCCTGAAGTTGAGCGAGGGAAGAAGCGCAGAACCCCATTTGGAGTGAGGCTGTAAAGAGCATGCCAAGGGAAGTGTGAAGCAGTGCCAAGACTCATGCTCGGCACACTTTGTGGGTGGGATGAGAAACAGGCTTGATGATTCTGTTTTGCTGCCGAAAGCAATGCTGGAAGCGCGCTTTAGTGTAAGCGTGGAGTTGAGCGAGGGAAGAAGCGCAGAGCCCCATTTGGAGTGAGGCTGTAAAGAGCATGCCAAGGGAAGTGTGAAGCAGTGCCAAGACTCATGCTGGGCACACTTTGTGGCTGGGATGAGAAACAGCCTTGATGATTCTGTTTTGCTGCCGAAAGCAATGCTGGAAGTGCGCTTTAGTGTAAGCGTCGAGTTGAGCGAGGGAAGAAGCGCAGAACCCCATTTGGAGTGAGGCTGTAAAGAGCATGCCAAGGGAAGTGTGAAGCAGTGCCAAGACTCATGCTGGGCACACTTTGTGGGTGGGATGAGAAACAGGCTTGATGATTCTGTTTTGCTGCCGAAAGCAATGCTGGAAGCGCCCTTTAGTTTAAGCCTGAAGTTGAGCGAGGGAAGAAGCGCAGAACCCCATTTGGAGTGAGGCTGTAAAGAGCATGCCAAGGGAAGTGTGAAGCAGTGCCAAGACTCATGCTCGGCACACTTTGTGGGTGGGATGAGAAACAGGCTTGATGATTCTGTTTTGCTGCCGAAAGCAATGCTGGAAGCGCGCTTTAGTGTAAGCGTGGAGTTGAGCGAGGGAAGAAGCGCAGAGCCCCATTTGGAGTGAGGCTGTAAAGAGCATGCCAAGGGAAGTGTGAAGCAGTGCCAAGACTCATGCTGGGCACACTTTGTGGCTGGGATGAGAATCAGGCTTGATGATTCTGTTTTGCTGCCGAAAGCAATGCTGGAAGCGTGCTTTAGTGTAAGCGTGGAGTTGAGCGAGGGAAGAAGCGCAGAGCCCCATTTGGAGTGAGGCTGTAAAGAGCATGCCAAGGGAAGTGTGAAGCAGTGCCAAGACTCATGCTGGGCACACTTTGTGGGTGGGATGAGAAACAGGCTTGATGATTCTGCTTCGCTGTCGAAAGGAATCCCGGAAGCGCGCTTTAGTGTAAGCGTGGAGTTGAGCGAGGGAAGAAGCGCAGAGCCCCATTTGGAGTGAGGCTGTAAAGAGCATGCCAAGGGAAGTGTGAAGCAGTGCCAAGACTCATGCTGGGCACACTTTGTGGCTGGGATGAGAAACAGGCTTGATGATTCTGTTTTGCGGCCGAAAGCAATGCTGGAAGCGCGCTTTAGTGTAAGCGTGGAGTTGAGCGAGGGAAGAAGCGCAGAGCCCCATTTGGAGTGAGGCTGTAAAGAGCATGCCAAGGGAAGTGTGAAGCAGTGCCAAGACTCATGCTGGGCACACTTTGTGGGTGGGATGAGAAACAGGCTTGATGATTCTGTTTTGCTGCCGAAAGCAATCCTGGAAGCACGCTTTAGTGTAAGCGTGGAGTTGAGCGAGGGAAGAAGCGCAGAGCCCCATTTGGAGTGAGGCTGTAAAGAGCATGTCAAGGGAAGTGTGAAGCAGTGCCAAGACTCATGCTGGGCACACTTTGTGGGTGGGATGAGAAACAGGCTTGATGATTCTGTTTTGCTGCCGAATGCAATCCTGGAAGCGTGCTTTAGTGTAAGCGTGGAGTTGAGCGAGGGAAGAAGCGCAGAGCCCCATTTGGAGTGAGGCTGTAAAGAGCATGCCAAGGGAAGTGTGAAGCAGTGCCAAGACTCATGCTGGGCACGCTTTGTGGGTGGCATGAGAAACAGCCTTGATGATTCTGTTTTGCTGCCGAAAGCCATCCTGGAAGCGCGCTTTAGTGTAAGCGTGGAGTTCAGCAAGGGAAGAAGCGCAGAGCCCCATTTGGAGTGAGGCTGTAAAGAGCATGCCAAGGGAAGTGTGAAGCAGTGCCAAGACTCATGCTGGGCACACTTTGTGGCTGGGATGAGAAACAGGCTTGATGATTCTGTTTTGCTGCCGAAAGCAATCCTGGAAGCGTGCTTTAGTGTAAGCGTGGAGTTGAGCGAGGGAAGAAGCGCAGAGCCCCATTTGGAGTGAGGCTGTAAAGAGCATGCCAAGGGAAGTGTGAACAAGTGCCAAGACTCATGCTGGGCACACTTTGTGGCTGGGATGAGAAACAGGCTTGATGATTCTGTTTTGCGGCGGAAAGCAATGCTGGAAGCGCACTTTAGTTTAAGCCTGAAGTTCAGCGAGGGAAGAAGCGCAGAGCCCCATTTGGAGTGAGCCTGTAAAGAGCATGCCAAGGGAAGTGTGAAGCAGTGCCAGGACTCATGCTGGGCACAATTTGTGGGTGGGATGAGAAACAGGCTTGATGATTCTCTTTTTGCTGCCGAAAGCAATGCTGGAAGCGCGCTTTAGTGTAAGCGTGGAGTTGAGCGAGGGAAGAAGCGCAGAGCCCCATTTGGAGTGAGGCTGTAAAGAGCATGCCAAGGGAAGTGTGAACAAGTGCCAAGACTCATGCTGGGCACACTTTGTGGCTGGGATGAGAAACAGGCTTGATGATTCTGTTCTGCTCCCCAAAGCAATGCTGGAAGCGCACTTTAGTTTAAGCGTGAAGTTGAGCGAGGGAAGAAGCACAGAACCCCATTTGGAGTGAGGCTGTAAAGAGCATGCCAAGGGAAGTGTGAAGCAGTGCCAAGACTCATGCTGGGCACACTTTGTGGCTGGGATGAGAAACAGCCTTGATGATTCTGTTTTGCTGCCGAAAGCAATCCTGGAAGCGCGCTTTAGTGTAAGCGTGGAGTTCAGCAAGGGAAGAAGCGCAGAGCCCCATTTGGAGTGAGGCTGTAAAGAGCATGCCAAGGGAAGTGTGAAGCAGTGCCAAGACTCATGCTGGGCACACTTTGTGGCTGGAATGAGAAACAGGCTTGATGATTCTGTTTTCCTGCCGAAAGCAATGCTGGAAGCGCGCTTTAGTGTAAGCGTGGAATTGAGCGAGGGAAGAAGCGCAGAGCCCCATTTGGAGTGAGGCTGTAAAGAGCATGCCAAGGGAATTGTGAACAAGTGCCAAGACTCATGCTGGGCACACTTTGTGGCTGGGATGAGAAACAGGCTTGATGATTCTGTTTTGCTGCCGAAAGCAATGCTGGAAGCGCGCTTTAGTGTAAGCGTCGAGTTGAGCGAGGGAAGAAGCGCAGAACCCCATTTGGAGTGAGGCTGTAAAGAGCATGCCAAGGGAAGTGTGAAGCAGTGCCAAGACTCATGCTGGGCACACTTTGTGGCTGGAATGAGAAACAGGCTTGATGATTCTGTTTTCCTGCCGAAAGCAATCCTGGAAGCACGCTTTAGTGTAAGCGTGGAGTTGAGCGAGGGAAGAAGCGCAGAGCCCCATTTGGAGTGAGGCTGTAAAGAGCATGCCAAGGGAAGTGTGAAGCAGTGCCAAGACTCATGCTGGGCACACTTTGTGGCTGGGATGAGAAACAGGCTTGATGATTTTGTTTTTCGGCCGAAAGCAATGCTGGAAAAGCGCTTTAGTGTAAGCGTGGAGGTGAGCGAGGGAAGAAGCACATAGCCCCATTTGGAGTGAGGCTGTAAAGAGCATGCCAAGGGAAGTGTGAAGCAGTGCCAAGACTCATGCTGGGCACACTTTGTGGCTGGGATGAGAAACAGGCTTGATGATTCTGTTTTGCTGCCGAAAGCAATGCTGGAAGCGCGCTTTAGTGTAAGCGTGGAGTTGAGCGAGGGAAGAAGCGCAGAGCCCCATTTGGAGTGAGGCTGTAAAGAGCATGCCAAGGGAAGTGTGAAGCCGTGCCAAGAATCATGCTGGGCACACTTTGTGGGTGGCATGAGAAACAGGCTTGATGATTCTGTTTTGCTGCCGAAAGCAATGCTGGAAGCGCGCTTTAGTGTAAGCGTGGAGTTGAGCGAGGGAAGAAGCGCAGAGCCCCATTTGGAGTGAGGCTGTAAAGAGCATGCCAAGGGAAGTGTGAAGCAGTGCAAAGACTCATGCTGGGCACACTTTGTGGCTGGGATGAGAAACAGGCTTGATGATTCTGTTTTGCTCCTGAAAGCAATGCTGGAAGCGCGCTTTAGTGTAAGCGTGGAGTTCAGCGAGGGAAGAAGCACAGAGCCCCATTTGGAGTGAGGCTGTAAAGAGCATGCCAAGGGAAGTGTGAAGCAGTGCCAAGACTCATGCTGGGCACACTTTGTGGCTGGGATGAGAAACAGGCTTGATGATTCTGTTTTGCTGCCGAAAGCAATGCTGGAAGCGCGCTTTAGTGTAAGCGTGGAGTTGAGCGAGGGAAGAAGCGCAGAGCCCCATTTGGAGTGAGGCTGTAAAGAGCATGCCAAGGGAAGTGTGAAGCAGTGCCAAGACTCATGCTGGGCACACTTTGTGGCTGGGATGAGAAACGGGCTTGATGATTCTGTTTTTCTGCCCAAAGCTATGCTGGAAGCGCGCTTTAGTGTAAGCGTGGAGTTGAGCGAGGGAAGAAGCGCAGAGCCCCATTTGGAGTGAGGCTGTAAAGAGCATGCCAAGGGAAGTGTGAAGCAGTGCCAAGACTCATGCTGGGCACACTTTGTGGCTGGGATGAGAAACAGGCTTGATGATTCTGTTTTGCTGCCGAAAGCAATGCTGGAAGCGTGCTTTAGTGTAAGCGTGGAGTTGAGCGAGGGAAGAAGCGCAGAGCCCCATTTGGAGTGAGGCTGTAAAGAGCATGCCAAGGGAAGTGTGAAGCAGTGCCAAGACTCATGCTGGGCACACTTTGTGGGTGGGATGAGAAACAGGCTTGATGATTCTGCTTCGCTGTCGAAAAGAATCCCGGAAGCGCGCTTTAGTGTAAGCGTGGAGTTGAGCGAGGGAAGAAGCGCAGAGCCCCATTTGGAGTGAGGCTGTAAAGAGCATGCCAAGGGAAGTGTGAAGCAGTGCCAAGACTCATGCTGGGCACACTTTGTGGGTGGGATGAGAAACAGGCTTGATGATTCTGTTTTGCGGCCGAAAGCAATGCTGGAAGCGCGCTTTAGTGTAAGCGTGGAGTTGAGCGAGGGAAGAAGCGCAGAGCCCCATTTGGAGTGAGGCTGTAAAGAGCATGCCAAGGGAAGTGTGAAGCAGTGCCAAGACTCATGCTGGGCACACTTTGTGGGTGGGATGAGAAACAGGCTTGATGATTCTGTTTTGCTGCCGAAAGCAATCCTGGAAGCACGCTTTAGTGTAAGCGTGGAGTTGAGCGAGGGAAGAAGCGCAGAGCCCCATTTGGAGTGAGGCTGTAAAGAGCATGTCAAGGGAAGTGTGAAGCAGTGCCAAGACTCATGCTGGGCACACTTTGTGGGTGGGATGAGAAACAGGCTTGATGATTCTGTTTTGCTGCCGAATGCAATCCTGCAAGCGTGCTTTAGTGTAAGCGTGGAGTTGAGCGAGGGAAGAAGCGCAGAGCCCCATTTGGAGTGAGGCTGTAAAGAGCATGCCAAGGGAAGTGTGAAGCAGTGCCAAGACTCATGCTGGGCACGCTTTGTGGGTGGCATGAGAAACAGCCTTGATGATTCTGTTTTGCTGCCGAAAGCCATCCTGGAAGCGCGCTTTAGTGTAAGCGTGGAGTTCAGCAAGGGAAGAAGCGCAGAGCCCCATTTGGAGTGAGGCTGTAAAGAGCATGCCAAGGGAAGTGTGAAGCAGTGCCAAGACTCATGCTGGGCACACTTTGTGGCTGGGATGAGAAACAGCCTTGATGATTCTGTTTTCCTGCCGAAAGCAATCCTGGAAGCGTGCTTTAGTGTAAGCGTGGAGTTGAGCGAGGGAAGAAGCGCAGAGCCCCCTTTGGAGTGAGGCTGTAAAGAGCATGCCAAGGGAAGTGTGAAGCAGTGCCAGGACTCATGCTGGGCACAATTTGTGGGTGGGATGAGAAACAGGCTTGATGATTCTCTTTTTGCTGCCGAAAGCAATGCTGGAAGCGCGCTTTAGTGTAAGCGTGGAGTTGAGCGAGGGAAGAAGCGCAGAGCCCCATTTGGAGTGAGGCTGTAAAGAGCATGTCAAGGGAAGTGTGAACAAGTGCCAAGACTCATGCTGGGCACACTTTGTGGCTGGGATGAGAAACAGGCTTGATGATTCTGTTCTGCTCCCCAAAGCAATGCTGGAAGCGCACTTTAGTTTAAGCGTGAAGTTGAGCGAGGGAAGAAGCACAGAACCCCATTTGGAGTGAGGCAGTAAAGAGCATTCCAAGGCAAGTGTGAAGCAGTGCCAGGACTCATGCTGGGCACAATTTGTGGGTGGGATGAGAAACAGGCTTGATGATTCTCTTTTTGCTGCCGAAAGCAATGCTGGAAGCGCGCTTTAGTGTAAGCGTGGAGTTGAGCGAGGGAAGAAGCACAGAGCCCCATTTGGAGTGAGGCTGTAAAGAGCATGCCAAGGGAAGTGTGAACAAGTGACAAGACTCATGCTGGGCACACTTTGTGGGTGGGATGAGAAACAGGCTTGATGATTCTGTTTTGCTCCCGAAAGCAATGCTGGAAGCGCCCTTTAGTTTAAGCCTGAAGTTCAGCGAGGGAAGAAGCGCAGAGCCCCATTTGGAGCGAGGCTGTAAAGAGCATGCCAAGGGAAGTGTGAAGCAGTGCCAAGACTCATGCTGGGCACACTTTGTGGCTGGGATGAGAAACAGGCTTGATGATTCTGTTTTGCTGCCGAAAGCAATGCTGGAAGCGCGCTTTAGTGTAAGCGTGGAGTTGAGCGAGGGAAGAAGCACAGAGCCCCATTTGGAGCGAGGCTGTAAAGAGCATGCCAAGGGAAGTGTGAAGCAGTGCCAAGACTCATGCTGGGCACACTTTGTGGTTGGGATGAGAAACAGGCTTGATGATTCTGTTTTGCTGCCGAAAGCAATCCTGGAAGCGTGCTTTAGTGTAAGCGTGGAGTTGAGCGAGGGAAGAAGCGCAGAGCCCCATTTGGAGTGAGGCTGTAAAGAGCATGCCAAGGGAAGTGTGAAGCCGTGCCAAGACTCATGCTGGGCACACTTTGTGGCTGGGATGAGAAACAGGCTTGATGATTCTGTTTTGCAGCCGAAAGCAATGCTGGAAGCGCGCTTTAGTGTAAGCGTGGAGTTGAGCGAGGGAAGAAGCGCAGAGCCCCATTTGGAGTGAGGCTGTAAAGAGCATGCCAAGGGAAGTGTGAAGCAGTGCCAAGACTCATGCTGGGCACACTTTGTGGCTGGGATGAGATACAGGCTTGATGATTCTGTTTTGCGGCCGAAAGCAATGCTGGAAGCGCGCTTTAGTGTAAGCGTGGAGTTGAGCGAGGGAAGAAGCACAGAGCCCCATTTGGAGTGAGGCTGTAAAGAGCATGCCAAGGGAAGTGTGAACAAGTGCCAAGACTCATGCTGGGCACAC